>NW_013666865.1:180067-193809 GCF_000517525.1 Limulus polyphemus | reverse complement strand
CTTAACTGTTCATATACTAGCAGTGTGTTTCTCATGGGTTCTAGAATAGTTGATAAGACCCTCACACCACAATTGGTCTAGAGAAATCTATAGCCAGTGGTTGTCAACATTTTAAGCATAACAAAATGTGACCTGATTTCACTGGAAATGATTCACTTATGTAAAAGTACATATGATGTTTTGTGAAAAAAATCTGTATGTCATGAAGAAAAATGGATATTATTTTGGATTCAGCGTACAGGAATTACTTTAGAACATGTAAAAATTTCCAGACGATAAAACCATCGCAGGCTTGTGTTATTTATTCTCAGGAATACAATGGTTAAGAATAGTTTAGGTGTTAAGTTCTCACAGTCCCTTGCTACATGTTTTAAGTAAATTAACTCTTAGATTTGGATTATTTGGTTAGTTGGGCAAATAAATGGCAGATGGCTTTTAATTACAATAAATGCAAGGTAATGCATGTGAAATATCATAATTTGAATTACAAATATAATTCTGATGGGAATAACCCTAAGAGTAATGGAAGAAAAAGATCTTGGTGTTCTGGTTGATTAGTCTCTTAAGTCATCCAAGCAACGTACTGTTACTAGTGAAAGGGTAAACAGGATTTTAGGTTGTATCTAGAGAAATACTGGATATGAGTCTAAAGAGGTTAATGGGTCATTGGTTGGACTCCATGTGGGGTACTGTGTTCAGTCTTTGTTTTCTTCCCCAAGAAAGAACATTATATCATTGAAAAGGGTTCAGAGAAAGGCTACCAGGATAGTACCTGGTACAAAAATGTCATAAAAGGATTGGTTAATATCTCTGAAAATGCTTTATCTTGAAAAAAGATGAGTTAAGAGTTGATCTGGTTGGGGTGTTTAAGATTGTAAAAGGGAATTGATAGCATTGATGCATCATATTTTTGTATATTTAATGGTGAGAAGTGTAAAGCTAGGAGACACAAATACAAAGACTGACAGGGTAGAAGCCATCTTCAGCTAAGACAACTATTTTTTTTAACAGGGTGGTCAACCTTTGGAATGAGTTGCCTTCAGATGTGGTAGATGCAGTTAATTTAAGGCAGTTTAAAGGAAGGCTTGATAAATATTTTAATGGTAAGGAATGGCTTTTAGTGTTTTACTTTTATTTTAGAGTTTAGTATAGTGGACGGAATGGTCCAGATGGACTAATAGGTCTCTTGTTGTCTTTAAATTGTAAGAGTAACAAGACACTGGGTTATATATACATACTTAAGAATAAACTTGCATAAACATATCATCAAGTTCTCTAGTGCCATCTCAGCCTTGAATGTAATAACTATATGAATCATCTCAGAAAAGTTTAAAAACCAATTTCCAGTGCTTGAACCAAAATCTTTAAATCAATTTTTCAATTTCTACCATTCTCTAATATCTAGCTCCCATTTCAATTCAATCTCACTAATCAATTTAACATTGTTTTTCAGACAATTACACGACAAGTGCTTGCCACATGTTATGCTAAAGCCAATTCATTTACTTTAAATCTAAATATTATGTTCCTTAATTCTAAATCTCAGGATTCTACATGTTTGTCCATATAAACTAAATTACAGATACAAAGAATTTTATAAACACCACATTTTTAAATTTGTTTAAATTTCACACCCATGAGACAATTATTTAACTTATATTGCAGAGAAAAACTTACAGTACAATCTATATAACGTTACCTGTTCTTGTTGGCATATCTTGAACATATGGCAAACAAGCCATCATGCCATCAACTTTACAATTTTCTTGAAACCTCATACACAGTGACATTATTAATTTATAGCTATGCTTATTATACAACATATCAATAACCTCAGGATCATAGCCCCTGTCCCTTGCTACATGTTTTAAGAAAATTAACTCTTATCTAATAAATTAATCATAAGTACAGACTTTCATTGCTTTAAAAATGAATGACAAAAACTGGATAATTTTCTTGGGCAAATTTTATTGTGCAATAGGTTTACATTGTCTGTGCATTTTTAACCTTTAACCTGTGCATAAGTGACATGTGATTTAGTTATCTTTATGAAGTATTTTGAAAGTGGGCTCTGAATACATAAGAATTCCCCTGGTTTCAATATGCAGATAATTATTTCTGTTTGAACAAACAGAAATGATTTTCAAGACTTTTTCCAGAAGATTAACATGCTTCACAGTACTATTAAGTTTAAACTGTGCTTTGTTAACATTAGCCATTTATTTCACATAACTTTCAACTATTTTCCCAACTGTAATGCATTCAGATATGCTATATTTTTCTCTCTCAGAATGCTGTAAAAACATAGTAACTTTGTATATATAGTATATAGTTATTCTTCAGTATTTCTTTTAGTATTTGACTATTCTGTCTTTTTTGTATTGCATAATAAAAACTGTATTAAAATGGAGTAGAAATGCCCCTTCTTGCTATATTGTTGATAGGTTAATCATACATATGTGAACAAAAGACAACTTACAAATGATGCAAGGAGCTTGTTACTTGACATATTTAAGTGCAATTTACACCCAGATTGCTTTTATCAATGGGGAGAAACTTGTATCTAAATTTGTAATACCATTGTGTTTTAACTATTTTTTCATGGTTTACTTCATTAAATGTGTAATATTTTCTAGCAGAAATACCTTCAAACAAAACATTTGATAATAGAAATTAAATATTACACTGCATACCTGTTAATTAATTGACCAAGAACAAGTTTTATTCCTTGCTCTGCTTTGGCAAGTTCACTAGCTTTAGCTTCAATGTGACTGAAGTCCACAGAAAGCAACTGTGCAAGTTCAACCAAGTAGATCCTTCCTTTAGAAAAACAGTTGAGGATTAAATCATATTTAATGACTCTATGAAAATACAATGACTTCTGCTATCAGCTCTTTATCTGAATTATGTGTTGAATATAAAATACCTCTTTGCAGGTACTAAGATTCCTTTTGTAATACAGTTACAGCTGACAAATAAACTTGAATAATTAATATAAATAATTAGCTATGAGCATCAATTCTTTTGATTGATGTTACATAAAAGAACTGGTTAACTGAAATTATGATTAATGTCAAAAATAATTGACTAATCACAATTAGTGTTTAAAATTATTACTATTTTTGATCATTCCAAATATCCAAGTAATAAAAAAAATTATATTATTTATCATTACTATTTTAGATTAATTTACATTTGTTCAGTTTTGAGTTAGCATGGCTTTCTGATCAATGGGATTGCCTTATGAGTGAAGTTTTAGGTTTGATTACTGTTGCTACCAAACATGCTTGCCTTTTCAACATCTGGGTCATTATATTTGTTTCTGAATTATGAAAAGCTGCTAAAAGTACTTCCCACTCTCTGTAATCTTGAACTGCTGACCAGAAGGAATGCAGTTGCATGCACCATCCACTACTGACCCTTATAGATGAAAGGCTGAACATGTTTGGTGGCACTGGGTATTGATTCCATATTTCTTAATTCAAGAAACCACAAACCTAACCACCAGGCTATGCTAGTCAAGGATTTATACTGAATTTTTATTATATGCCAAAAACAAAAAAACATAAACAGTATATCATTACTAAGGGAGAGTAGGCAATGAAAGGAAGGGCTTGAGATGGGGAGTCAATTCGTCCCCTTAGCCTCAAACTTTAAAATATGGATAAAAAAGATATACTAAGAAAAGTCTTATTTAGATTGCTAAATACCTATTTTCCATGTAAACTACTTTAAAACAATGATAATTTTTTTTGTTATCCACTCTACAACCATTATAATATAACACAGAATATATCACAGCTTTGTTTCAACTTTCAACATTGAGTCCTTTTTTTTTTGGTTCAAAAATCCTACCTACCTGTGTAAATAATAATACTGACATTAATGATTTCTTGTTTTTTCATACTGCTATACTTATAGCTCAGCTACTTCTGATATGTTTTCAGTAAATAATCTTTTATGTTATTTTTATAAAAGTGGTTAACTATTATTTAAAAGAAAAAGCTTGGTGTTTTCTTGTCCAACATACATATGCTCTCCTAGAGAAATTAAACAAATTATAACCAGGAATTTCTCTCCAAAAATTAAAAAGTATTCAACATCATCCAAAATACTGATCAAAATGATAAATAGTGCTCAAAAAAACATCAAGACTAATATATTTCAGTTGTATATAGTTTGATAATATTATGTATAATAAACAAAATAGCAATAAATAATGTTTCAATCTATTATGAGATGTAACTATAGAAGTTTTTGATCCAGCATTTAAATATCTAGCTCTACATTGATTTTATTAAATTTAGAATTTAGTTACTTTTATAATAATAAATAATTAATATACATGAAAAATGGTACTTATGTTTCACCTTATTTTTTTCTGTCAGTTACTGATGATATTTAAGCCTCCTTGTCTTATAACTATGGTACTTGTACAATAAATAATTTATATCTACTTAATTCTTACAGCACAGCTCGGTCCCTGGGACCGATCTCGTAACCATTTTGTGCTTGTTATAGTTTTCATGCTACAACATTTAAATTAGTAAGCGTATGTTCACAAAATTTAGCAGATTATCAGTAAACATGACAATGCTTTCACATGCAAAATGTCAGATTAAATTATAAGGTTTTTTTAAGTAATGTTTTTCTCATGACTTTTTCTTTTAGCATTTTGCCAATAGAACATGCAAAGTAATTTTGGTTTTAAGAATAAAAATACTTTTATGTGTCAGAAAATTTTCTAATTTCACATACATAATGTTTATAACGTCTAGATAATTATCAAACATTTTTTAAGATATTTTCACTATCGAATCTCTGTACAGGTTCGGTAGATTTGACCGATCTCATAACCACCATAAAAAAATTAGAAAATAAAAATAAATTGTGCTTTTTTGGTTCTAGAATGACTACAAATTACAACTTGAAAACACAAATGTTTAGCCTAAATAGCTTAAACGTCATAACATTATATATTGACATATATTTTTATTTTTTTTTTTATTATATTGACCTTTCAGACATGCCTGGCTGACATCCAAGAAGTTTCGATGATGCGGTCCATGTGCTCTCATGTTACTGTATCCAATAACATAAAACTGACAGTTAGTTTTTACAAAGTGATCTGTCTTGGCTATGTTTTAGTAGACTAGTATTTTGTAAAATACAGTCACATTTCAGTTATAATACATTATATATGTATATACATTATTACTATTTATAAACAAGTTCTTAAACTATTTTTTCTTAAAACATAGAACAGTAAATAAATAAGTATAGCAAACAATTATATCTTGTAGTTACAACCTTTGTACTCGTTTGCTGCTTGCCATAGGTTGCTAAGCCTTATAAAATTTCACACATGGAGGATGTGAAACAAAATACTTTTTTTAGGTTTTATATATACATTTGAAATAACAAAAAAATCATAAATTACTATATCGATACCACAGAATTCCACTATAACTTACCAAGCTTAGTAACTAAGCTGTATTTGGATCTAAAAAAATATGAAATTTTTAGCAGACTAAAGACTCAACTTATAAACTTGAAGTTTTGTATCGAAAGAACAAATTGTTGACATAATACTTGAAAATGGCTGAAGGGGACATTCTGAACTTTCAACTGGTTATTCACATGTCATAGACAGAAGTAATTGTGTATGAGGAAGTGTTCTTAAAAATGGAAAGAGGTGGGTGGGGCAACTGTGTTTTATTCAGTACATGAGTAATATCTCAGCAAATAGAAAAGATAGGAGGTTCTTATTTTATATTCTAGCTTGTCAACATCTGTAATTTGAGTTCCTTAGTCGTAAGACACTACAGACTTTGTATTTGGATATCACAAAAACCAAATCTGAACCAGTGCTGCATTCAAATAACCACGACACACAAAAACGGATGTTTAGGTGTGATTTTTTAATATTCTTTTAGATTAAGAAATTATATAATGTATAACACTAATATTTGAATTATAACATACAATATGATACAAAACTTATTGACATAAATTCATAAAATAGGGGTTCAATAAAATTTTGAATGTGAGTCAACAAACATGATGATATGGCCTTTGACCAGTGACTCATGTGGAGAGAGTTAAATAATGTACCTAAGAACACAGAATAATAATATGTACAAAACAAACAATATCTTATGATTATTATAATTTAACTGGCTTTCTAACTGAAGACAGAATCAACAATACTCTGTAAGGGAAACAATGTAGTATTAATTGTACATCATTTGATAGATAAAAATTTTGCCTTTCTATTGATTATAAAAAAGTTGATAGAAATAGTCTGAGAGAATTATAGGCAATTTGTCAAAGAGGATGTGACAGGTGGGTGTAGTAAGTGTAATTTTCTAGTTTATGACCCTGTAAATAAAGAAGATTGAACATTTTAAATAAAATTAATCACATAAGACATGAACATTTTTTGCTTGCACAATAATTTATTTGTAAAGTTTAAAGATACAAGTTAAAAAAACTTTAAAAACTGTACATGTTTCGGTGGAAATAGTTAAACCACGAAGTTTCTAATAACCTATTTAATGAGGTACCATTTACAATAACGATTTCCTAAAGTTTACTTCCATGGCTCCTAGGCTTAAATCTCTATTTATATTCAATTTGTTTTTAACAATTTCTAAGGATTCTCTTATGTTTAGTTCATCTTTTTTCCATTACATGTTTAGATTATTTTCACATTATCCCAGTCCCTAACATATGTAAAATTTCCCATGTTCCACCAAAGCCAATTCACATATTCTTGATTAATCCATTGCATTTTGATGTTCTTCTATTATAAATTTTAAGTTTCTACTTGTCTGTCCAATATAACTTAGACAACAAGTCTATGAAATTTTATATATATATATATATACCACATTTAACCCTTAATTTAATTTTATCTTTAAAACCATTAATTATATAACTTAATTTTAATTGAGAAGTAAATGTTACTTGGCAATTCATATTTTGCCTAAACACGTTATCTATGTTTATTGACCATGGTGAAACATAGGGCAAACATATTCTTTCTTTACCTCCCTTTTTTGTTATCTGCAATTTAGTACATCTAGAAATTTGAAGTTTGTTACAATATTTACTATACATCCGCATATGAGATCGTGTCACCCATGGAAACAAAAAATGTCCTCATTTTCATCTTTTGTTTATAGGGCTATTAATGTTTCTTCATATGATAAGGATTTGATGTTAGAAGTAATGTACTTAAAACAGGTAGTGATTGATAGAGAGTATCAAATAGACAGGATGTATAGTAAATATTTAACAAACATCAAATTTCCTCTCCCACTTCAGCTAAAATCCCACAATGATAAGGTAGAGGGGCCAGTGAGGGCATTATCCATACAGAAGGTGTGTGCATAGATTGTGGGTGTGCAAGCTAGTAGGATGATATGATAAGAGTAGGCCCAATAAAGAAAAATTCAAGGTTTGAAAACAGAGAAATGGACCAAGTGCCCTTTGACAGGAAATGTAAGACCCCATTGTGGAATTTTCTAAGTGAAGCCTGTTGATTTTCCCCTGAATAAGTCCAGAAAATGAGACATTGCCCTTGGAACAGCAAGAAGTTCTAAAACATTGTGATGGGAAGCCTTGTCATTCATCCATAGGCCCTGGAATTCCTGACCATTGAGATATGCACCCCATGGATGAGGTGGTGGCAGATGAACACCTATCGTAGTATTAATCCAATCTAACCACCATTCCTGATAGAAAATGTTGATTCTGAATAAGTAGACTGGGGAATCCAGTGAATCACTCTTCATGATCCATTGGTTGCATAGAAACTACTGAAGGAATTTCATGTTTTCTCATACCAAAAAAAATGAGGGATTCTAGTGTTGAAGTGAGAATAAGTTTCTTAGCTCTGATAATGATGCCTGCCTTGGCTACTTCTGAAAGTAAAATCTGGGTGTGATGTTCTGCCAACTGATGAGATAGTGCCAACAGTAACCAGTTGTCCATGTAATGGCATGTGCACAGGCCTAGAAAATGGAAATCATTATAAAAAGCTCATATGAGTTGGCAGAACACATATGATGCTAATGCTAGTTTGAAGGACAGAGCTGTGAACTTCAGCATCTGCCCTTGTGCACAAAACACAGACAGTGGTGGGATGACTCCTCTTTGAAAACATGCAGGTAGGTGTTGGCAATATGGAACTTGGGTCATCCACAGCCTGGTACAAAATGCCAATACAGAGTGAGGAATGACTCCATTGTGAACCTTAAAGAACCGAGGAATTGATGTAGATGAGAAAGATCAATGAACAGATGCCAATCTCCTGTCTTTTTGGGCACAACAAACAGATGAGAATAAACCCCTGGAAGAATTGGAAGACTCTCTCCACTGCCCTCTTGACCAACAAATCTCTGATACCCTTGGAATGAAGTTACAAAATACGAGGATCTGTGGGAGGTGGAAAGACTACAGGTTTGGTAAGTAATAATGAAGATGTGAACTGAATGACTAATCCTGACCCAAGAACTTGTAGTACTTACGAATCCATGGTAAAGTTTGCTATACATCCAGAAATTCTGAGAGCCAAGCTCCCAAAGGCAGATGGTAGCACTGTTGCTGCTGACAGCACTCCAACAAAGCAGAGGAACCTCATAGATGTGGATGGAATCTATTCTGGGTACCAATGGACCAAGGAGCTGATGTTGAGGGTTGAGAAATTCGAATAGGGGCTGGAATATGACCCCTTGTAAGAGCCAAGGAAAGTCAAGAAGCCAACGACGACAGGGATTAATGCAACTGAGCAACATCAACTCTTGATTCCAAAGACTCTGGAATGCCTGCAAAAATCAAGGGTCAGAGAAAGAGGGTCTCAGATAACTCACAGAGGGTGGCATCTGGTAGACAAACACCCTCCAACAATGCATCTCTATCCCACAAATCCTGACAACATACCAGCTAAGTGACATTGGAAATTACATAAACTGACAATTGAACCAAGGTGGATGCTAACTATGATCCCAACTTGTCATCAAATTGATGTGGTGATCACCTAGAGGCTTCCAACAAAAGTTAGAGGGATGACATCTTAGCACTGTAAAAACGGAATCTAAATTCTCTCCAGAATGTCCAGGACTGCCACAAGTGCAGCCTCAGAGCCCACTGAATCAAATATATGTCTCCATTACACTATGAATAAGGTCACAGACAGCCTCCTCCCAACTGTTGGGTGATGCTAGATATCAGAGATAGGATAGAAGAGACCTGATTTGTCTCTGTGCTGGAAACAATAAACCAGGAATTCATGGCATATATTGGCTTGCAAAATGGTTTGTTTTTTTTACGAAAAACAACTAGGTAACACGAAGAATGCTCAAAATATCACCAGTTAGTGAACGCTTTGTCAAGGAATAGTGATAATATTATCAGAATGAGTATATACAGTACCAGAATAGAGGGCTCACTGATGGAGAGTGTCATGAGACAAATATTTCCAAGGACAATTAACCCTCTCTCCCTGGGTATCCTTTACTGTGCATAACACAAACTACTTTTTGTTTATGTTATACCAATTAGTATAGCATAAAATCTTCACTAATAATCCATATTTTAACAGTATAAGTTTTAATTCTTAATATTATAAGGTAATATTTGAAAAAATCCTGAATTTCTCCTAGTGTGACACATTTTCTCTAGGTATCTTCTCATCTCTATTTTATCCCCCCAAAGAAACTATGAAATTAAATGTAAGTCATTCACTATAAAATCGCCATTGCTCAGACAAACCATAATTTTATAGCCTTTAATTTTGTTTGGTTACAGAGCTATCAAATCAGACCCCTCCTCCCACATCATATTTTTCAGGATTTGTTAATAGTTTTCTCTTATGTTTAATTATATATTACCTATAATAAATAGAAAGCCAAGGTTTTTATTTATCAAATGATGTATTGTATAATATCGTGTTCTGAACAGCTAATTGTCAATTTTACTCAGAATACAAGATTCATTCCCTTGGGAAAACTAGTGACCAGCATGGATGAACTTGTAACAGCTCTTGTTGCATAGTTAGAAAAGCCAGAAAGATTTTGACAATTAGGAGAAATTGTCTATTGTTTGCATGTTATTAGTCTATGTCAGGGATCACCAAACTTTTTTCACAGCGGGCCAGATAACTGAGAGAATGACGAGCGTGGGCCACATAACCATTTTGTTCAATACAATACAGTGAATATGCAAAAAATAAAAACAACAAACATGTTTATTTACCAAAAAGTTATCAAAGAAGGCGACGTCAGCAATAATATAGTTATATCACACCCAGGGCTCACATATCCGGATCTCACAAACTAAGCAGCAAAAAAGGTTGGTGAGATTAGTGAAACTGGCATTTAGCTTTTGAGATATCATCAATATTTGCTTTGGAATTGCTGCATCCAACCAAGAGAATTGCTTTCAAATGTTCATCAGTCAACCTCCTTCGATGTGCTGACTTCACATACTTCATTTATGAAAATGTTTGGTCACAGACATAAGTTGTTCCAAACACTGATGCCATACCAGAGGCAAATTTCTTCAACTTTGAAAACTCATCATCAGGTAAGCAGTGATAAAATTCAACAAGTTTTCCTTTTCTGTGCTTCTCTTTCAACAAGTCATTTGCTTGCAAATCAATGAGCTCCAGCTGTAGTACGACTAGCACGCCATCAAGGTTACAATCAAACAGATTCTGGAACAGAAGAATGTCACTCTCAATTTTGTCGAGATCTGAAAATCTCTCAAAAAAATGCTTATTTAAGTCACTAATAATCTTCTTCAGACACTAGAGATTGACATCTGCGATTCCAGCGTGTCTTTAAAACACTGAAAATGAGAGAAGTTTCCTCCTTCCAGTTGTGCTTCAAACAATGATAGCTTTCTCCAAAATCCTTAGATGATTCTGTAGAGATCACAGATAAAGTTATCCTTTCCCTGAAGTTTCTAGTTCAATTCATTCATGTGGGATGTGATGTCAACCAAAAATGACAACTTTGACAGCCAGGTAGGATCTGACAGAAGTGGATCAGCTCTATCCTTTTTGGTGAGAAAAATATCTATTTCTCTTCGGAGCTTATAAAAACGAAACAGGACTTTACTGCAGCTGAGTCACCTCACTGCTGTGTGATAAAGCAAGTCACAGAATTCAGAATCAATTTCTTCAAGAAAAGCCTGGAACTGGTGGTGATTAAGTGCATGACCCTGAATGAAGTTCACCTCAGAAACGACTGGTTTCAGTATGCAAGAAATATCTAAGTCTTTCCCACAGAGTGCTTGCTGATGTATAATGCAGTGTATAAACAGAGCGCCCGGGAGTTGAAGATCTTCCAACTTAGTTCGTATCTGCCCCACCAGACCCTTCCTCACTCCAGCCATGTTTTTTCCTCCATCAATTGTAACACATCGAAGCTGATTCCACTGGAGGTTATAGCCTTGCAAAGTTTTCTGCACTTCCATGAAAATGTCTTCTCCAGTTGTTGTTCTGTGCATACTGCAAACGGATGCCAACTCTTCTGTGATCTGAAAGTCCAAATTAACACCACAAATGAACACAAGAAGTTGTGACGTACTCGAGAAATCAGTAGACTCATCCAGCGCCAGAGAATACCAAAAGAAGTTCCTAGCTTTCTCGCGTATCTGTAACACTATGTTCTCTCCAAGTTCTTCTGTTCTCCGCACAACTGAACTTGCTGAAATCGGCTTTCTCAGGACACAAGTCATTTGCGGCTTCCATCATACACTCTTTGATGAAGTTGCCGTCAGTAAACAGTTTTCCTCGCTCTGTCATCTTATGCACTATTTTGTAACTTGTACAAGTGACAGATTCATTTTCAGCAAACATTCTCATGAAGAGATTCCTTTGAGATTCCAAAGTACATTTCATGAACTCAAATTTCTCAGAACGCAACTTTCCAGAAAACTTCGAATATGTTCACAGATGTTTTGTTTCATAGTACTCTTTCAAAACAGCAACACTTTCGTTGCATATCATGCAACTAGCTTTCTGTTTGTTTGTTTCCACAAAGAAGTACTTTTCTCCCCATTCTTCATTTAAAAGGCAACACTCAGCACCTAATTTTCTTTTCTTAGTAGCCATAACGATGGGTGAAGAAAACAGGATCTGAAAATGAAAAACAATTGTTTATTTTTTTTTGGTAGACTATTCAATGTGTGTTTAAGAAAAATAATAATTTTTCAAAATTTTTTTGACATGTATATAAACATGACAAACTAAATGTAAATATTTCATGACATTAAATTACGTTATTACGTAAATGGTTTAAAAGTTTTTTCCCGATAAGTTATTTGATTAAGAAATTTGCCAATGTATTTAAATTTATTATGTAAGTTAATTAGAAGAGCTTCATAAATATAAAAAAAATAAGATCATATTTAATAAAAATATTAAGAATCTTAATAGGCAAAGATTGTATTATGAATTAATTAAGATCATATTTAATAAAAATATTAAGAATCTTAATAGGCAAAGATTGTATTAAGAATTTGATACTAATTTAATTATAATCTTCGTTAATTTAATTAAGTCGTTTTTTAAGGATATAGCGATTAGAATATAGGGCTTAAATAAATATCAAAGTTTGAAAATATTAGATGCTTCCTCTTGTGAGCTCTTTCAACACTGAAATATGCAAAATATATGACATAATTCACTGAAGTCAGTCCCTTTTATATACGACACTCTTCAAACCGGTTTAAATACGGCAATGCAAGTTAAAACACGATCGCTGCAGCAGGCTCGTAATTGCTTTTCTTGGAAACTTCATTGCAGGTACTTAAACAAAATGCGCTCTGATATCCAAAGTCGCCTGTTCGGGTTTAATATTGAACCAGTGTTCCAGATTTAATAATAAATATGTAAAAACATATGTTCGACACACAAATGTAGAAGCACACGCAATACACGCACACGTCTTCTCTATCACAAAGTTGAGTAACCACGCGCACACTCGTCACACTACTTGTATCAACTGCCTGTAAGCATTGTATCATCTTACAACAATGCACGCATAGGTGACTGCAGAAATGAACTCTCATTGCAGGTAATTACACAAAAAGCGCTCCGATATCCAAAGTCGCCGAAATTTTTATTTTACTGATTTTCCTAAAACTTGTATTACTGTCGGATGAAAAAATCAGATTGGACAAATTTGGACATTTTTTCTTAGACTTATTTTAATTTTTTCTGCATAGTAATTTTATCTACAATCTATTATATTTCGATATAAATGATTATATTTTAGCTCATTTGTAGCACAGTGCAGCGGTGGGCTGGATGAACTGACCTTGCAGGCCGGATCTGGCACACGAGCCATAGTTTGGTGACCCGTGTCTCAATAGATGGAAAAAAATTAAGTAAAAATACTTGGGAGTTCAGTTGTCTCTCAATAGATGGAGAAAAATACTTGGAAGTTCAGTTATCTCTCAATAGATGGAGAAAAAATAGTTGGAAGTTCATTTATCTCTCAATACAGGGGTCACCAACCTTTTTTCACAGCGGCCAGATAACTGAGAGAATGACGAGCACGGGCCGCATAACCATTTTATTCAATACAATACGGTGAATACACAAAAAATAAACACAACAAACACGTTTATTTTCCAAAAAGTTATCAAAGAAGGCGACATTAGCAATAAGATAGTTATATCACACCGGTGCACACATATCCAAATCTCACAAACTAAGCAGCAAAAAA
>NW_013666865.1:165133-179281 GCF_000517525.1 Limulus polyphemus | reverse complement strand
AAATTAGAAATGTATTTAGGAGGTTTCAGAGATTACACAAATGATTTTTAGATGAAGAAAAGTATTTTTAATCTTAACATGAAAAATCACTTTGCACACGGACTATTCAAAACAAATACTCAATATATTTAAGGACAAATCTTTTTTTCAGTTTATTAAAAAACATCACTAAAAATATGATTTTTTTGTATGTGAAAGGATTATAATGTTAACTGAAAGACTGTCAAATTTCATGAAGATATACATCAAAAGTTTGTAGTATCAAGTTTATAAATGCTTTATACAAGTACAAAAATGTCATGTAGTTGGTCAAATTGATCTAGCCTGTGTGGAGAAAGTTAAGTGGGGTATAAAAGACTGGACCAAGTATGAAAAATTAGACCAATGCTTAAATGTGCAAAGGAAGGATACCATAGCAGTCAAGTAATAGTTGTAGTGTGAGAGGGGGTAAGTATGTTTTGGAATTCTCATGTTATATTAGTTAGCCCATTCTGGTTTCCCCTCTTGAAAATAAGAAAGATATCCCATATAAAATACCACTTTTGAAATATTCCATAGAACATTTATGAAAGCTCAAACACACAAGTAATGAAATATTCTGTAGAATATTTATGAAAGCTCAAACACACACAAGTAATTCAATATATGCTATGAATTGACTTACTTTCTTTCAGAAGAAGTCTGACACAAACATACCAACATCATTATTACAAACAAGATAATGAAATATGAAGACAGGTTTAAAAATTTGGACATTTTACTTAGAAGATAGGTGTTGAAATCATTTGAGACTTAGATAATCTTACTTTTGATGGTTTGTTTAAATCTTACATTAAAAATTATAAATGTAAAATTAAATCTTACAGGTTATAAATTTATAACTTGTAAGCCTAGATTCAGAAACACCCTGCAACAAAATTATTTCACAGTTACAGTTTGTATGTTTGCTAGTTTATAATAAGATTTGAAGGTCTACAAATAGTTTTGGCTTTGGTGAATCGAAGTGATGTTGATGGTTATCACTGCTTTATTTTTCTTACATTAGCAAAAATAAATACCTCCATGAACAATCAGTTCATCCTTAATCTCCTTCACCAGATGCTTTGGTGTAATATACTCCTTGCCATCAACTGTGAAGATTACTTCAATTAATTTCTGCTCCAGTAGCTTCTTCACAATCTCTACACAGTTTCTTTCAGACAACCTAACAAAAATATTATGTAAAATTTATAAAATACTTAAATTAACTACAACCAGTTCTTCTAAATCAACACAAACTCAGGACATCAACATTTTTTTTAAACTAAACATATTAGTTAATTTTTTCTCAAAGTATGTGCATTCTTTTAGACAACCTAACAAAAATATTATGTAAAATTTATAAAATACTTAAATTAACTACTACCAGTTCTTCTAAATCAACACAAACTCAAGACATCAACATTTTTTTTAAAACTAAACATATTAGTTAATTTTTTCTCAAAGTATATGCATTGCAGAGTTGGACTTTTCTTGTAAACTTCTACTGCAGTTCTTGTAGTTGAAATGTTTAACTCTACAACGAGTCCTTTTCACAGATTTTTCACATGAATTAGAACCATTCATAAGAACTCTTATGCTTTAAATAACTTTTGAACAATAAAACATTTTCCCTCTATAAAGTATAAACATAATATCTACATATATAAAATTTATATGTATCTTACAAATAATATGTAAGCCATTTTGGATGAGGTGCAACTCCAATGAACAAAAATACCTTCCTTTCACCATACTTTTTCTTTAGAAGTTAATACATAATTTTTAAGAAAGTCCAAACTAGACTTTGTACAAGAGAAACAGTGGTACTTAAAAAAAAAAGAAATGCCCAAAATGTTCAGCTGAGTGTTTGGCTATGGTGATGAAAATAGTTATTTCACAGGCATTTAGACGAAACCTCTCCACCAATAGGATAATGACACATCCTCCATGTGTAGAACTCACTTTGTGTATACTAGGAGTGGGGAGGTACGATGGATAATTGAATATCTATTTGAAATACATTTTCAAGTAAGAACAGAACACAATACTCTCCTCTCCATAGACCAGATAGGTTGAATCTCACATCACAAAAATGATGGAAGGACTGATGTAGTGAAATTTAAAAACATTCAGTTCCTTTCTGAGAATATAGGGACAGAAATGGAAAACTCAAGTGTATCTTCTACCAGGGAGGTGAGCTCAGTTGTAGCATTACTCAGTGGGAGAACTCATCCATCTCGAGCAGGGCATACTCTGTCCAATACAAGTGGTTGTGCACAAAAAGGTTCTGTTAAAAGAATATCCTGCATGGTGCTAAATTGTTACAAACGTGGGTCGAATGTGAAGGCTTCTTAACCATCCTGTACACCTCACAAAGTCAGCATACCTATATTAAATGCAGCTATGGTAATATATCATGTTGTATGACATTAACAAAAATGAAACCTTGACGCGGCCACGCTGCTTTAACATAAACTATTCTAACAGTCAAGGAAGAGTCTTTTTAAGTTTTTTTAGTATTGAAATCGAATGAGACAGAGAAACCTTTAACCTTTTCATAAGCATGAAAAAATTGATTGGAACCATTTAGAAATTACTTGACAGATTCCATCATGTCAGGATTTGTTCGATCACCAGGATTGCAGTTGGTAAAGATATTATCTTGCTGCAAACATCATTCATGAAGAAATGTGAATTAAGCGTGCTCCAAGGAAGTTATTGATGGATCCTATAAAGGTCACAATCTAGAGTTCATGATCATTCACCATCTTAAGGTCAAAGGTCAAACAGTCTTATTCTCCAGCCAATACCACTTGATTATAAATATGAATAAGCCCAAAACTTTCGAATGTAATTAATGTTAAAGTAAATGCAAAACATTAGAGCACTTATTATAGTCGGGTCGAGCGTGACCTAATAGTTTGTGTTTTGGACAGGGGATCTTAGGGTCTCACTTTCGAGACGTGGAGCTACCAAACACTCTTCACCCTTTCAGCTATAGAACTGATATAAAGCTGATAATTATTCTCGCTATTTGGTGTGTGTGTGTGTGTCCGGCGTTCGATTCTCCGCTGTGGACACAGTAAATAACCAAATGTGTCTTTGCTTTAAAACAAACAAACTATTTGGTGTGGGCTGCCATCTCTAGGCCATAGTTCAAACTTAGGAATGGTTATGTGTGAGCCACAGAAGTTTCTGGTCTGGTCGTTTAGTTCATTGTTTGAATAATATATTTTTCAAGTGAACAAACAGTTTATCTTACTTAGCAACCACGAAACAGTTTTCTAGTGTATGAGGTGAAAAATGACAAAGAATTCTTAGATGTTGTTTATAAAGTACAGATACAAATCTACTATGTAAAGCAAAGAGTGTGTCCGGGAAAACAAGAGGAAATCCTCAATAGCTGCAGCACTTGAAATTCTTTTAGGTAGTATTAGAGTAAATTAATCTATGGGACCCTTTTTTTCCTTTTTATTAGCTATATTTTTGTGCGCCAGCAATATCAAGTGCGGGGTGCGCGTATACTCGATTCGATTTTATTACTCATCAGGATCTCTACCATACTACCCTCAAATTGAAATTCTTTAAGGCAGGATTAAAGTATATCAATGTGTGAGACCTTGGGCATGATCGAGTACATCAATCGAAAGGGTTTGACCTGTTGAGTCCAAAACTGTAATTTGATCATAAATCGGTCAAGAGGTGACGGTATTATGAGCTAAAGGTTTGTACTTGAAGAAAAAAAACTTAGAGCCGTTCTATGAGCCACTATGCTGTGGCTAAAAATAAATGGTCGTTTATCTATCATTTCATATCTGTTCCTTATACACTTCCACACGTCTTGTTCTTGATCAATCAGCACCAAACTTGACACAGTTATATAGGATGGCATGAGGAAGGTCTTGAAGGGGGTTGGGATTGGAACCCCTATCTTCTGTATAAATAAACATCAATATATGTGTGTATCAGTTCATTATACAGTCATACAGGATAGTAGTTAGGGCCCCATTCCCACGTCCAAAGGATGCCACCTGATGCTGATTGGCTGCCTAGGGGGGGCATCAAAGATGAAAACGCCATAGTTCCAACAATTACCACCAGGGATGCATCGTTAAGGACGTGTTGCTAGGTCACTATGACAGACGGCCATGATGAATGATTACATAATAGTACCACAAAATAGAGAACGTGTTTCTAGGCAGCCATGACTCGTACAATAAATGTCTTAACATGAATATAATTAATCATTAATTTGACAGTTAATTAAATCATTTATAATTAAATCATCATAAAAAAGGACGCTTAAGACTAATTAAATAAATCACTTATAATTAATTCATTAAATCATTTATAATTATTTCATCCTAAAAAGGATGATTAACACTAATTAATTAAATCACTCATAATTAATTAATTAAATCATTTATAATTAATTTGTCTTAAAAGGATGCTTAACACTAATTAATTTATAATTAATTAGTCCTACAAGGGCAATACAATAATTAAAACTTACTCAATCAAGTGATTAAAGATTTTCAGTACTACTTTATCAGTTATTTACATTTCCTGTCCTAAAAGGACTATATCTTACTCAATCTGACACATACAATACATAACTATAGGTTTAAATTGCCATAAAAAGGGTGATATCATACAATAATTAAAACTTATATTTTTACTAATTTGACTTTATACAACGAAATAAATTACACATGCTACTTTATTTAACACGAGTTTTACAAAGGCGGACTTTCACATATGTATATACTTAATTACCATTATTTTAACAACTGTCCTTAGGATTTTAACACATATACTATGGCAGTACTTCTACAAGTCATCAAGGTCTAGATTTAATTATGTTATAACCATTATTTTACATATTTTAACATCTGTAATAAAAATAATAAATGAATGACTTACTACTTATCTGTCCATTTTCTATATAGCCATCGATTACTGGCAAACTAAACAAATCTTGTGAAAGTATGGAATACATTACTTCTTTCAATGTTCTTTAGGACACTTAATATATTGCTTTCACAAATCATACACAACTAATAATCGCCCTACAACTAAATATAATAAATGAACAACTTATAATTACTATTAATTAAAATACCAGAACTTTCAGACTGTCTTAGACACTATCAGGAAATTTCACATACACAAGTGGCTTAGATTTGGTTGATCATACTTATTGTTTCTATTATAAGTTCACAAAACTAACGAACCAACTCCAACTGATGTCAAACTTGTTAAACCTTGACACTGTTTATCTTTATTTCACATGCATACAATTTGGACACAGACTTTTAAGAATTACAAAGGTCACCAAGTGGTCACACACACATAGAGCACACAAACCAACTAAGGAAATACTGACGTCATTATCGTCTGTACTTCAAATAACCTGAGAAGAGAGGATGGTCACAGTGTGATGTGTTTGATATTCAAGTCTACTGGCTGTCTTGGTTAAGAAAATGTGAACATTTAGAAAAACCATGGGATTAGAATGACGAAGTCTATTTTGCAATAATTGGCTAGCAATTCCAAGGACCAAGTGATTATACTTTTTGTTAACATGTATTATACAATTCAATGTTTATCATATATTAATATACATACAATACATCAGTTACTATAATCATTATATAAAATTAATAATAGACTCTACATAAGATTAATATTCACTTTACAAATCGCTAAATACATTCAGTTAGACTGTAATTATAATACAATATCTATAAACAATATATCTAATAATGAACTCTACATATATACATCATTCTTTAATTAGTTTTACTGAAACTTAAAAGTCAGCAAACATAGTTCTTTACATAATGTTTAAATGAATATTTTATTACTCAGTATATAATAATCTATGCTGAGTAATAAAATAACAGTATATAATAATCTATGCTGTACCAGAAAACTAATAGAGTGTTTCAGTCCACTTAGAACAAAATGAAAGTTCTATTCTACTTAATTAACTGTGTGACATCTACAATATATGCAATATTTATGGAAAACTTTTATTAAAATAAAAGTTAATTATAACACACTCTCGCTATCTATGTATTTACAATATATTTAAAATAGATGGTTCACTTTACAAAACTGTAAATATGTAGTGACACATATCAGTTAAATATAATTTTTGTATTCAATTATACTGTAAGTTTCTAAGATGTGATTATCAATGATGAAACACTGTCATTATCTATGTAAGTTCATAACACAGAAATACTAAACATTAATTGTGTATTCTTGTGACATTTCAGTTAGCATACATCAAAGACAGGACAAATATATATTCGATCTAGATATACGATATCTTTCTTAAGTTACGTCCGAACATATAAGTCTATTGCCGATGGAAGACCCAATGACAGTACTCTAGTTTGTAGTTTCGGCTGGAAATGGCTCATATAAATTAACTATATAACCAAATGTTGTAACGTTAGTAATGACAAATACTTTGATACATTTCCAGCCAGTTGGAAATGTCTCATCTAAAGCTAATAACTGTTGTAGTATTTTAACAGACTGAATATAAGTTTTATAGGTCTGCACGAGGGGAAACTCTGGTTATCTCGGTGTTTGTCTGTTAGTTTTACTTAGCCTGAGACCTCGAGGATGTCGTCAAAGACTCACTACCTAACGTTTTTTCTACAGTGAACTTTTACTAAATTTTCGTAAATCTTATAACAAGGATTATACACTAATTTGTATGAAAGCTAATTTAATCTTGGTAATCCATACATATTTCAGTTGGGTTATTTGTAAATATCAAAGATTATTATGCTCTCAGAGGACTTAATCCCTCAGATAAAAACTGTCCAAATTGTAAGATGGGCAATGTTGTTATTTCTGTACGTGCCTAAATGATTAAACCTTCAAGAAGTTAGACTATGTATATAACTTTGTGTGTTTAGAATCCAACTGACAAGACGAACTATTTATCTCAACTCTTATCACAATAGAATCAGTGAATGATTCACTTACGTTAGCCAGTGGGTTACCATAGTTGTATCCTGAACTTCAAATAATTGTCTCCTTTCCTTCAAAGTCCACACAGATGGGTTCAATTACTTTAGAACACCTTTGACAAGACAAATTATTCTCCTTATCTCTATTAAACTGTGAAACTCACTTTAAATATCAACCATTAAGGCTAATCACTCACACGCTGGCTAACTTCACGTTTTCTTTAGCTAACTAATTTTTTGACTGAATTGCACTTCACTTGACTTGCGCTCGGTTGGTCGCCTATATTTATATACGTTGTTCACGGAGGCCTGGAATTTTCTACAAACTACGTGTCACGGGGATTTCACAGTACTCAGTTAAGGTAACGAGAAAAATACTGAAATTTCGAATAACGTGACGTCAAAAATATTAATAAAGCCTAGACAAAAATGTAATTGCAAACACAAAGTACAATTCGTACAGAGTTACTTAACGAAATTTGTCACAACTAACGGATTTAAAACAATTCATCTCCAACACTCCTGTCTTAAAAACTAAACAATCATGAAATAATAAGTTACAAAATAAACTAAATAATAACACTTACACTAAACAGTCTTATATATTCAACAATTGTTTCTAGTTATATTTCTTATAAGTATTTCTCCCACCACTACTATTTTCTTCTGTGGGTACATCGTCTCCACTTATACTTTGTTTATAATTACTTCTGCTATCATTGTTGTCTTCTGTGTGGATATATTGTCTCTAGTTACACTTTGTTTTAAAATAATTTTTCTTCCATAAATATTTTGTAATGGATATATTATGTCCAGCTATATTTTGTTTATGGTGACTTTTGTGAGCTTTACTATTTTTTGGGGTAAACATGTTTTCTCCAGCTGAGTTATGTTTTTAACTGCTGTGTGACTAATAATATTTTGTTTGTTAATATATTGGCTCTAGTTATATTGTGATTATTGGTAATTCTGCTTCCTGTACTATTTTATGTGGATATATTATCTCCAGTTATATTTTGTTTATAGCTACTTCTGCTACCAGTACCATTCAGTGTGTGTGGATATATTATATCCAGTTATATTTTGTTTATAGGTATATCTACTACCAGTACCATTCAATGTGTGTGGATATATTGCCTCCAGTTATGTTTTATTTACAGGTATTTCTTCCACCACTACTTTTTGGTGTGTGAATATATCGTTTCCAACTGTATTTTCCTTATATGTATTTCTGTCTTCACTACTTTTTATATGAAAATATTTGTTTCCAGTTATATTTTATTAATAATTGTTAGTGAGGACGTAATGTCTCTAGTTATAATTTGATTATATAAAAAACAATCACTGGCTAAATAGATATCAATACTTAAAGTATCACTTGTAACAAAGATTTCAATATTTAAAGTATTAGAAATATTTGGAATTCTGTACTTATTTCTATATTCACACACACACACACACATACAGAAATATATATATATGATGAAAATGATATTGTTAACAGATATGCTCATTACAAAGAATCAGTGTTGGCAGAGATACACCTAAACAAAATAATAGTGATGACAGATAACTATACGCAGAAATACCTTTACATATAATATCAAACTTGACACAATACTACCCAAAACTGTAATTGGTAATGGATAATTAATAAATAAATTATAACTGGATGTAATGTTTCCTCACCCAAAATAGTAGCGGTAGCACAAATACCTATATATAACATACAACTGGAGACAGTACAACTACATGCTACAAAACAATAGTGATGACACAGAGTAGAGGAAGCAGAAGTATATAAGAGTGTCTCTGTAACCAGTGATAATTATTTTTGTGAGAATGTCACTATAAGTTGTGGTAATAATTTTTCTACTAGTGTGAATTAGTGATACTGTTTTGATTTTTGTTTGTAAAAGTGCTTTTTTAACCAGTGATACTTTATTTTGTAAGTGTCTCTGTAAGTAATGATACTTTTTTTGTAAGAGTATCTCTGTAACCAGTGATAATTATTTTTTGTGAGAATGTCACTATAAGTTGTGGTAATACTTTTTCTACATGTGTGAATTAGTGATACCGTTTTTTGTGTTTACAAGAGTGTTCTTGTAACTAGTGGTACTTTATTGTTTATACATACATATTTCTGTTGCTACCTTTTCTCTGTGGGTATTGCTCTCACTATACTTTGAATATGGATATCTTTGCAATGAATGGTGCTTTCTTTATAGGTATCGTCAATGGTGATCAAGATCAATTGTAACAAAAATACACCAAGCATCAGTAGTGAAAGAAATACCCTTACACAGAATTAGATTGGTTACAAGATATCCATACTCAATATATAATTTTAACCAATCTAATTCTGTGTAAGGGAATTTCTGTCATCAGGGATGTACTTTGTATCTTTATTATATCCCAATGATAATTTGGTTATGGATATCTCCGTCACTATTGATTGTCTATATATGGGTTTCCCCATTATCATTGATACTTTCGTGTATGAGTATGTCTGTCACCATTTATACATTGTGTTGGTATCTCGGTCACTAAATGGTATTTTCGGTATGGGTGTCTCTGTCACCAGATTTCTATGTTCGCAGTGATACTTTGCATAAGAATGTTTCTCTGATAGCACTTATGATGTTAGAAAAAACATGTACGTTCAATTTAACACAGAGTTATGGTACCCTATAACCCGAGCGAAAGGTGGACGCTCAGGTCTCTGATAACACTGGTATTTCTATAACTACTGGTAGTTTTTGTATGGGTAGCTGCCATCAGTAATAAGTTGTTTTTAAGTATTTGTTTTCAGATATACTTTCTTTATGGATACCCCAACACTAAATATAAATGTTAACGTAGATACCCCAACACTAAATATAAATCTTAACGTAGATACCTCAACACAAAATACAAGTGGTAATGTAGATACCTCAACATTAAATATAAATTTTAATGTAGATTCCTAAACAGTAAATATAAATGGTAACGTAGATAACTAAACACTAAATATAAATGGTAACGTTGATAACGAAACACTAATTATAAATGGTAACGTAAATACTTAAACACTAAATATAAATGTTAATGTAGATAACTAAACACTAAATATAAATGTTAATGTAGATAACTAAACGCTAAATATAAATAGTAATGTAGAGAACTAAGCACTAAGTATAAATGGTAATGTACATAACTAAACAGTAAATATAAATGTTAATGTAGATAACTAAACATTAAATATAAATGTTAATGTAGATAACTAAACATTAAATATAAATGTTAACGTAGATAACTAAACATTAAATATAAATGTTAACGTAGATAACTAAACATTAAATATAAATGTTAACGTAGATAACTAAACACTAAATATAAATGGTAACGTAGATAACTAAACAGTAAATATAAACATAAATATCACAGGGTACATCTATTCAGTCACATACAAGTGAGAACCCAAAATAGAACTTTCCAATCAACCATTCAAACAACTTGGTACTGTGGATTTAAGCATTGTCCCACTGCATTTAGGTAGGATTTCATGTAGGGTAGAACACTAGACACGTGCATGGACTGAACAAAAAAAATCTTACCACCTGCATGAAGTCCCACACTGAGGGTGCAATGGGTTACCACAAATAGGGAGAGCAGAAGCTGACTAGTTGAGTGGTTGGTAACCACACCTGTTGTTATTGTTACAGTGCTCCCTGGTTATAATGCAGGTTTCGAGGGAGGTAAAGTGACCCTCGTTATAAGACCTCCTGCTATATTACCAAGGAAACAGTCATATTATCCAGTATAGTACGTAAATACAACTTTTATATTTTTGTGTTAATTATCTAAAATTACTACAAACAACAAAATACAAAAAAAAACTATGTATTGACATTGATATAACGTCACTACATGGAATTTATTTAGTTGAATCATTTCTTTAAAAATTCAGTAATTTTTGTTGTGTTTTACCAAAGAATTTTTTCTGCAACATCATTTTTTGTCAAAGAACAAACATTGACTTCCTTCCTCTGAAATTCCATCTAGATATCATATCAACTAGGATACCCCAACTCCCTTTTAATTTGCACTTATGAAACCCCACTTTTTACTCTTTCAATAATTGTTGGTTTTTACTTAATGGTTTATACCTTTTTCTTATTTATGTTCACCATTACTCACAAAAAAATGTAATACAATAATATAGGACAATTCTACATCTGTAAACCTTCCACAGTAATCAAAAAAGTAATCACAACACTAAGACACCACTAAAGACTGAACTAGTCAAAAAAAGACACACAGCGGAAGGTTCCTCAGTGGTCAAGTCCAATTTAGAATGTAGAGGGAAGACCTGCAGTATATCTGAATCTGTGGTATAATCAATGGCATTATAACTGGGGTGGGGGTGGACTCTGTTCTGAGGGGAAAAGGTAAAGTTACAATAAAAGGAAATAATTGACAAATCAACTTCTTAGAGACTCTGAGATTTTAGAATTGCAACTGGAGGGAAGCAACACTCAGAGGTAGATGAAACTGCAGTGTAACAAAAAGGTATATTAAGGTAATGTTGGTAAGTTAAACTGTCAAATTGTAATATTAATGTATAAAAATTAAATATAGTGTTCTTTTACAAGATATGCTGCACGGTGATTGACCTACTAGACCATTGGTGGTTATAGCTGAATGTCAGACTGTAAAGTGTAATATACAGCATTGATTGGTTGGGCTTGATAGCATTCAGATTTTAATGCAGGCCTGGCTACAGCTCATCTCCCTTGTGGACAGAGGGGTAGTGTAGCTTTTGTTGACTCTTCTTAATGATTTAAATAAATCACACAATTTTTTAAATGGCTAAGGAGAATTAACTTGGGTGGGCCAGAGTAAAATTTCAGGGTACATACCCCCACCCAGTTCCAGCCCTGCTTTAATGTGACCCTTATGGTACTTTAGATAGAAAGGTCATATGACTATGAGAACAGATTAAGAACTCTTAAAGGGGATCTGATTAAGTGTTCAAAATTATTAAAGGTGTTGATTTTCTTTTTCCATACTTTAATAACAAGAATGGTAGTACACTGTAACAAAAATATAAATTTTGGAAGGGTTGGGGTTATCTTCAGTTTAGTTCTATTTTTGTAACACTAACATAGTAAAAGGCCTTTGGAATATGTTACTTCAGATGTAGTGCATGCAGTAAGTCTAAAGGAAGGTTCAATAAATAGTTAAGTAATTAGGATGGGATTTTTTTTTTCATAGATGGAAAGGTTCGAGTCGAGAGTTGTAATACTATTACTAACTCAACATGCCTCTTGTTATCCTTTGAGTTTAACAATAAATAACGTCAATGCTAATGGGTATGGTTTCGTTCCAAGGACAATTCTTAAAAATCGATCTCAAAAGCTTTTTAATAGTCTTAAATTCTTAACATATTTCAGGTTTTCACAATTTATTACCAATAATAAATTTATGAATACTAACGTTAGATCGAACTACACTACAGTTAAACCTATTAGTAGTAGTAGTATTAATAATACAGTAGTGTCGAGTACAATCGTACGTTTACATACTGACACGTGTTACGGTTTATAAAATTTCATATATGCTAAGTGATGCATTTCAAATTAAGAAAACATATACTGGAATCAATGTTATCCAAGTTATTATTACTGTTTATTAACAGTAACGTCAGATCAAACAACACTACAGTTAAACCTATTAGTATTATTATTCAATTTAATTATAGTAAAATAAGTAATAAAGCAGTATCGCGTACAATCCTACGTTCACATACTGACACGTGTTACGGTTTATAAACTTTCATATATGCTAAGTGATGCATTTCAAATTAAGAAAACATATACTGGAATCAATGTTATCCAAGTTATTATTACTGTTAGCAAATATACCTTTGGACTGAAGAAGTTAGCTGAGCTCTTTGAAAATCTGCTGCAAGACGTTTCACCTCTTCCCAAGCTGATGCCATGTTAACCTAAAACAACTTCACTAGATGTCGCGAAGTCTCAATGTTTTAAATCTAGAAGGTGTAACAAACATTACAAAAAAAAAACATGAACAAAAACGTTTTAATACAAAATGAGTTATTTGTTTTGATTGTTCTCGCTTTTGTTGATTTTCCCAAAGTTATTCGAGGGCTGTCAGCGCTAGCTGTCCCTAATTTTCAAGTGATAGACCACAGGAAAGGCAGATAGTAAAATCTATTAAATTAGAAGCAAGAATAGTTTTTAACTAGCGATCAGCTCAACAAATCAGTTTTCAAATGGAAAAACAACAACAAAAAAAAACAAGCAAATAGCACATTGAAAAATTTTCTTTTCGGAGCCCGGCAGTGGCACAGCGTCATGTCTCCGGACTTACAACACAAGAAACCGGGTTTCGATACCCGTGTTGGTTCCAGCACACATAGCCCATTGTGTAGCTTTGTGTTTAATTACAACGCAACAAACACATCGTTTTCGGAAGAAAATGGTTTATTTATAAAGGATTCTGATGTCAGAAGAAAAAATTGTTAAAACGACATATTTATAAACGTTTTTAAACAGTTCTGAATTAAACATGATTTATTTGAGACATTTACTATTCTTGAAAATTCCAGCATTTATTGTATTCCAATAATAAACGGGGCCTTTTAGAGTGCTTAACTCGCAATCTGAGGGTCGGGGGGTCAATTCCAAGTCACTGAACATGCTTTCAGCTGTGGGAGCGTTATTATGTGATGGTCACTCCCACTATTCGTTGGTAGAAATGTAGCCGAAGAGTTGATAGTGGGTCTATCACTGTTAAATTAGAGATGGCTAGCGCCGATATCCCTTGAGTAGTTTTGCGCAAAATTCAAAAACAAAGAAATACAGAGCCGTAAGAGTATCTTTTGTATTGACAGGGACGGGCACCAAAAATTCTTAATTCATAACATTTGTCAGTTATGTTGTCAAAGCGTCATTGATTATACTCATAATATCATCTCTAAATGCAATAAAGAACATAATACACATAGGTTATACTTAACCTATTGGCACAAACTACATTTAAGCAATTATTACAATATATTGTTACGTCTCCGTTCGCTAGTTAATTTTCCGTAAATTCGTTCGACGAAACTTTAGCGACACAAGTCCTT
>NW_013666865.1:147606-164518 GCF_000517525.1 Limulus polyphemus | reverse complement strand
AGACTTACCGTGACTACTGTTCGCTTTATCAACATTCATTTCCCCAGGCTTTCTCTGCCAGGCTTATATACTATAAAAGAGGGCGTCTCGAACAAACTCGGGTTTACTCGATAATTCATGATCATTCGAGAAATTCTTCACATGTTACCAGCGTCACGTGACTTCCGCTGTCGTAACAATATTATTATATGTGTTTAGACCAGCCAAATATAAAGCTGTCATCTATAATATTATATTGGCTTTAAAATACGGACACAGTAATGTATAATATAATTAAACACTATTAGTTTTACATAGCTTGATGTTTAGAAATTATCGGTAGGCCCCCAGGGTCCCAGCTCCTATTCCCCTGACACATAAATAACGCCATAAATCTCTAATGTTGAAAAACCTGTTGATAAGCGAATTAAAAATGAATAAATTTTGCACATTTGTAGATCACAAAAGAAAATATATGGTGTATAATTGGTTCGATTCATTTGTTAGCAGATAGCACTCAAATATAAATTAACAAACTACCAGTATTTTTTTTTTTTACAAAATCTCCAATGTTTTTTTTTAATTTTTAAATAAAAACGCTTCTTTTGTCAATGGTTATTAAACTTACGACCAGACCAGTGGCGCGAGAAGAAAGGCGTACCTTAGACAGAGTAATATTTTATCTCTTATCATTTGACTGGTTCGTCAAAAACTTTTTATATACAAATATAACTAATACCTTGATTTACCCAATCCTTTGAGACAAATGAAAAATAGTTATATTGGCAAATCAGTACAACTATAATATGCAGGCATATCACATGTTATGTAAGTACTTTTTACTAATATGAGAATTTAAATTTTTTTCCATTGAACCTGTTTCTATGCGGTTTTGGCAATAAACACAAGGCCCAGAAAACCGTTGATTTCTATAATTCTAGTTCCCTGTGTTTCTTTGTTGATCTTGAATAAGTATTATCTATTTTGTCTGAAGGACGTGTAAGATAGGTCATAAACAGCAGTGCCCTTCAGACAAAACAGAATTTTTCCAGGTTGAAGAATTATACTTGGTTAGAAACATGAGTTTATCCACAGAACGCTATTTCGAGGGATATAACTACTGATTGATTCAGTGACCCCGTATAGTTATCAGTCTTTACTAACGTGTGTGTTTGACCTTTTCCTGATCTTTTGAGTATATGAATTTAAAGGAACACTTCTAACTAAAAGAATGGCTTATTCTCAAAATGGAAGTATTCATGATCTAGAAGAAGAGGCTGCTGCAAGAGTGAGACAGTCTCACAAGAAAAGTATCTAGTCCAGGAGAAGCCCTATCCTGGACATAGAAGTTTCCACGATTCTGTAAAGGTCTCTGATATTTATAAACCTACAGTTACAAACTCAAGCCGATGTTTAGAGCACCCAGACTAGTAAATCTAACCTTGCTACTGAGGATTAATCGTAGTACAAGGGAAGTGAGGACAACTGAGAATCACAGCAACAGAATGGCATCTGGCGAGTCTGAGACTACATAGGGATATCTCTACAGTATAATTAACAGACTGTCGCCAGTCAAAATACAACAGTTCCAGCTAAGGTCAAGGCAACCCACAACTAGCCAAGAAGGACTGAAAGTGCCACTGATAGATGACTTTTGCAAGCCAGATGTTTCCTTAGCAGATATACAGCAGGCACCTACTGGAAAAGACCATAAAGCTATTTTAAGTTGGGAGGTATCCTATCAGGATAACTATGGCTTGCAATAAAACCTAGAATCATGCAGAATTATACAATGAATTGTCACAAGTAATTCCTTACTCTGTCTCTTTGAAACTAGCGACCAATTACTAATCTGAGTGTCAGGGACCCTGAGGATGTCTATTGGTTGAGAATCACAAGAGAGAGGCTTTTGTCAACTCCACATATCCATATGACTGAAGAAATTTTACCCCAATGTTTAAAGGAGCATTTAAAGAAGACCTGGATGGTTCTTGAAGCATCTCAAGCAGGGAAATGTCTAAAATGGCTGAAGTCAGGAGCAGGTAGCCCAACAAGTGATTCTGAGTAGCAACAGGAGGATTGAGATACATAAGGTGGGCCAAAGCTCATACACTCGTCAATACATAAGCTCAGTCCATCATTAATGCATTAAAAGACTACTGGATATCATGGGTCAGAGCACTGGAAGAGATCTACATGTATCAGGGACATAATTTCAACAGATAAGTACTCTGTGTGTTATCTAACGTGTTAGTTATGGTGAAGATATACCCTTCATCTTATCAACCACAATCAAATGGTTTGACAGAACAATTAACACAAACTAAAGAGGATACTTGCAAACTTTGTTAATCAGAGCATACAGAGCAACTGAGTTTTGATCTACAAACTGTTTCCTAAACATGCTCATGTTTGGAAAGGAAATAGTACTTCCTGTTCATGCAATGTATGGACGTCCCAAAATGTCCACAGGAATATGCGGAATGGTTAAGACTTACAGTAGTTGATACACATGAGCTTGCCTGATAATAATTAGGAAAGGCCATTCAAAGACAGAAGAAGGGTTATGACAAAATGGTAAAAAAGCCAATGCTCCAGTGTGGGAATTGGATCTTGTTGTGATATGTGTTGGCAGCATGGAACCAAGTTGTATCTGGCTCGACTGATCCGTATCTTACAGGTTAATAAATTGTTCCATTAATGTACAAATTACAGCAGACATGGTGTACATGAAAGTGTGTGTAGCATATCAACAAGATATGTCTGTACATCAAAGATGATCTTCTTGTATACTGACTTGAACAGAAGTCTGAGGATGGGTCTGACGAGTCAGAGGAAGATGAGGATACTCACTCACCCATAAATAGTCAATGGATTACACCACACTTGTAACCATCAAGTAAGTATGAAAGTATCCATACTATAACTTTTAATATGGTACATATATCTCCACGAAATCTGGCAAGCTTACAGAAAGAATTCTATATCTTTTGTACAAAAAAATGGATTGTTTTAGTTAAGTGTTTAAAAACTAAAACTTTGTCTATGAATATATGAAATCAGAATGTTGATTGCTCCGAGTCCAAAGTGATTTTCATGTTAATATTACAAATGCTTTTCTTCATTCCAAAATTTTCAAATTTCATTTATGTAACCTCTGAAACCTCCTAAACAAATATCAAATGTTTTTTTTTCAGTAAACTTTATATTTATACCTTATTTTCTCTACTCTAACTCTATATGCCTTCGGTCAATTTGACTGACCTTGTAAATACCAATAAAATATTAATAAATATAAATTACCCCTTTTTTTCTAGAATAACTGCAAATTGTAAAAGGAAATTATAGTTGCTTATATTAAATATCTTAAGGCTCGTAGAAGTTTATATGCGTTTTAACTTAATTTTATTGTTTTATTGTTTTTTGAACAATTCCTAACTAACAGTCTTACTGTACAAGTTGCAAACGACTCGGTGGTGAACACGTAGCTCAAGGTACCATATTGAATGACATAATGCACGAGCTACTCATGAGCATACCTCATGGAGAACTATTATTATTATTTTCGTTATTTTCCCTAATCTAGCATTATCTAACCTAATACGTTATTAATTTTTTAATTTTAGTTAATTTTATAACAGTAACTAAGAAATATACATGAAAACAAGAAATATGGCACTTAAGTTCAATACATTGTTCTTTGCTGTCAGTTGTTGATGAAATTTAAGCCTACTTTTCTTTTATAATGATGGAACTAGTGCTTTAAATAATTATATTTATTTAATAAATGTACCTAAGAACACAGAATAACAACGTGCACAAAGTAAGCAATGTCATCTAAATATTATAATTTATCTAGCATTTCTAACTAAGGCATAAGAGCCTTACAATAATTGTCTTAGCTACTCGATCTGAATATTATAGGAGGAACTTTCAAACTGAAGACGAAATAGACAATGCTCTGTACAGATAGTAACAATGTATCCCATTTGATAGATTAAAACTTAATCTTTTAATTCGCTATAAATGATATATTAGAAAATGCCAGAGAGAGTTATTGGCCATTTGTGGAAGAGAGGATATAAGAAGTGGGAATTGGAAGTGAGTATGACTTTCTAGCTTATGTCTCTTTAAACAAAAAAGATTAAAGGCTATCAGGCAGGCGGTAGCACAACCTGTGTAGGGATGGCTCGGATTATTCACCGAAATGGTATTTTAAATATATCCTCAACAGATCATTAGAACTTTACAATACTACACAGCGTTTCCTTTTAGAACAATATCTATGCAATGATTGAGTCACAAGTTCTGGAAATTTCTGTAAAATATCATAGCAAAAAATTTGAATTTCTTGCTCTTTTTGTTTTGCTGCTTCTTTTTTTATTACGTGATAACTTTAAAACCAAAACAGTGATGTCAACAAACTTCACTGAGGTGACATGGTTTCAAACGGAGTATCCACTTTTATAAGTATTATTAACTAGTAGTAATTAAAAAAAAATCATATTCTAGTGTAAATGATCTTATCATTATCCCTTGAAGTTGGCCTTTTTACAGAAATTTTGGTGTTCCTTTAAATAGCTAAAGTACAGGGTGAAACAGGAGTTACCAGCCAATAATAGATAAACAATAAATATTACAGTTGGAACCTCATTGTATTTAAAACTTGGTTATAAATACAACCTTCCTATGTCTATTGAAACACCGCATTAAAAAAACAAGTAAAGAAAAACTTTTCAAAAAAAGTAAGTAAATGTAGAAATTACTAATATCAATCCTTCAAAAACAATGTAAACAAAATAGTAGGGATGACACTTGCATCATCCCTACATATTAGCACAGGCAGGAATTAACATACATCAATATTTATAACTATTCAATCACAACTGAATTGAATTTATCCTCTTTTTGTTTGTTGACATGCTACTAAACTATGTGTCTGTGCTATTATGTAGGGATGGTGCAAATGCTATCTTGTTTGCTTTGGTGTTAAAAGATTGATATTAGCTATCCCTACATTTTCTTCTTTTTTGAAAAGTTTTTTCTTTACTAGTAAAAATTAAACTTTGCCTTAGTAATTAATACATATGTATCATAAAAAGCAATGTACGTTAAACTATCTACTTTAAAAAAAAGGATAGTGAATATATTAGAAAATTGGATAGACAATGAGAATAAATGTCACGATTCTCATACAAGGATGTTTGAATATTTATTTAAATATTTCTTATTAAATTAAGAAATTAAAACTTATACAGTATCGAAATTTAATTTATTAACTAGATTTTGATGGAAGTTTTTTTGATATATTGATAATAAAGTAGTTGAATTTAATTTTGAATGTAACCTCGTAAAAGATCGTGAATGCGTAAACCGTAGTAAGAGGGATAATCAGTAAGATAGGTGAATGGTGATTGAAAGGGTGTCACAACTCTTGCTTTCTGAGCTCTCGAGTACTGACGTGAAATACTGTGCATGCACTACACTTTATGGCTATTATTTGGTCAGTAGAAGCTAAGACAGCCGTAGTGACCGTATATAATTCCTAGTATATCAACAGTTTTCACAGCACAACTGAAGGTGGTATATAGGAGTTTGAAGACTTTGCAGCCCATGTTTTCTGAGCTATCAGATGATATTGTATGGTATAATGTAAGCACCACATTTTATGATAGTCGCTTGATTTACTTCATAAGCTAGACAATCATGTTACTTAACCATGAGTGAACGTTTTGATGGGAGCATTTATCAATATTTTGAGAGAACCTCTCCAATAATGTAGTTGAGTGATGAGATATCTTAGGAGCATGCTGCCATATACGTGCTAGATTATCACTTATATACTTGTGAAATATTCTGATTCTATTAGCAACAAGGAATTTGTGTTTCCTCTGTGTGTATATTGAGGTACAGTAAGCAGTAAGAACACAAATAATAATCCTAGCTGATGGGACTTTTAGTTACAAACTCTAAATTTGTCAGAATTTTAGCAGTTGTTACTTATTTCATGTTTGAAGATGAAACTTTGGAAGGAAACCCACCATTATTGAAGTAATTTATCAGGAGTCAGGGGCAGCCTATTATACAAAACTATAGTATTTGACAACGTGTAATGGCAATGTATGTATATAAATAAGTATATATGTGTGTGATCTTACCAATTTATATAAACATTCATGAATATTATACCGTATGAATTAACAAAATACGAAAAGAACGTGATGATAAACAACAATAGCATGGGAACAAATATTTGATCTCGAAGTTAAGAGCAGAGGAGTATGAGGTTGACTGTGATGAATGACCTGAAGAATATATGGAAAAATACAGTGCAAATTATTTTCATTAATAATAGCAAGAGGATGCTTCAATTTTTGATGTAGAACTATTTTGTTGGTAGCGAATTTTCATGAAAGAGATAAAATAAAAAAAATACCCGTACAATGTTGTAATGGTCTAAAATAAACACGCTGCTACCAATTAGGGTTCAACAATAATTTAATGCTTTGGTATTCTGTAAGAAATTCAGACAAATAATCTATGGCCATCACCCAACTCCTGCTAATTCTTAAAGAAAGCCAAAATTTAGTAACTTTCTCAGTGAGTCATTGCATTCAAAAAGGGAATTATGAAATTTAATATAAGTGTAAAAGTTTTAATTTTTAACTAAAAGGGTAGAAAAAATATATATATATTCTCGTACTACAACACTTTACTTTTGTTTAAAAGGTTTTTGACATCTTAATGACTTTTACTGAAAAGGCACTCATTCAAACAAAAGTACAATAGTTATAGTATGATGAGAGACTATTATTTTGAATAAAAAATACAATTTCTGACTATATCACCATTTTTACTTAGGTATTTTAGATATATACGTAGGGTTGAGTACGTTATGTTAAAGCTATTTTGAATAGGTAAATCAGCAAATTACGTGAGAGTCACAGTCGATATAAAGTCATGGTGGAATGGCATGTATTAGAACTACATTTTGGAGTTACGTTAGTAATGCAATACTCATAAAAACTAATTTATTTTGAGAGGGGTGGGTAACAGTCCATTTCAACACATAATATTCATAAACTCAGATCATAAAACCTTTTTAGATCAGGAACTTAGAACTTCTACGACACGGATATCGCTTGTACTTAATGGCATTGAAAAACAAAGGAATATTAACCAACTTTGAACACCAGGACCATCCAGAAAGAGACCTGTAACAAGTCGTACCTAGCTGCGGTAAGAAAAGTGTGGTAACCATACATAACAAAATCTAGAAGGATCTCTATCTGGAAAAATGGCATAAGTTACTTCTGTGACATAGATCTTCAACCATTCCATACCTCAGATATTTGGAGAATGAAACGAGTATCATGTTATTTCATACCAAACATCAAATCACCGGATACATTGCCCAAAGATTTCTACGTGATTAGAGTGTTAAATCAGGCATTGGGAAACCGCTGTCCTCATACACTAGATGTATTAAGGAGAATACACAAATAGGAGGGGTGTGTTTTTACAACGGAACTACACTACAGGGCTATTGTCGAGTTGCACGGTCATCGGATAGAGCATGATCAAACGTGGCGATATGGTCCACAACGACTTGATGAGGCTCTAAAGGCGTTTTACTATAGCGAATGCAACCTCTATATTAGCCGACTAATTGGGTCAATATACTATGAACCCGTTGACATTTTTTGCAGAACTAGTTTTGAAGGTAGATTCTAGTACATTGAATTATTCTGTATAAGTTGAACTCTGTAATTTGTGTGGGCAATGTCCGTTAGCAACGTTATGATGCGGTCGTTGTGTACACTTAAGTATGAACCAAGAAACATAACGAATTGGTGTTTTCACCTTATATGATGATGTTGAGAACTCTCAGCACACTTAGAAACCACTATTGACACTATGTGTGGTCAAATAGGCAAAATCACTTAAGCCAAACTAGCATCCTGCATATGCTTATTTAAATATTTCATTTTAGTATTTTAACTTATCTTACAGCATCATCAATATATGGATTTTAATATTGTATATTTAGAATAACGCCATCTAGTGTAAAATGCCTACACAAATCACAACATTCAAAACAAGTTCTATGAAAAAATGGAAACGGATTCATAGTATATTGATTCAACTATACGTCATGGCTTCTTAATACACTGTTCAGCTAATGTAATTCAAACTCATTTGGATTAAACTAATTGATTAAAATAAGTAACATCAAATATATTTTATTTTAAGATATTTAATCCTACTAAATTGTTTTGACTTAAGTATGTAGCTTGCTCTGATTGGAAGTTAATATTACTTTTTATATCTAAAGTTTATGACAAACGCAATCTCTAAGTTTTCAACTTTTCACCAATGATCTTCACAGTTAAAGCTTCTTCCGTCAGTCGGAAAAAATTAACTTTCTAATCGTTTAGGTACACTAGCTCCAAACTTACAGATTTCATATCAGAGTGCTAATGTGTTCAGGATAGATCGTTCACAGATGATTTTAATTGAAAATTAAATAAATTGCTGCAAAATACATTTTGTACTACGAATTATCTGTTTAAATTTTATTTTACAACAATTTCTATAGGCTCTGCTTTACTGTGTATGGAATGAACTAAGATTCGAAACTTGATGCCAGTGAACACGCTTCGTATTGTAACAGCTTGAGCCTGTTATAAAAGTGACAGTCGGATCAAATAATCAATCAAAGTTTTTGGGGCTGCCCTCTTTCTGGTTAGTAATTCCAAATGAGAAAAGTCTATACTTAAATCCTAGGAGGTTTAGCACACCATAAATTACGTGTCGTTCAGGTTGAAAATTCCAATTCCTCTTTTGCAAACATAACATTTCATCAATTTAATCCAGTTTATACCATAACAGCTGTTGTCAGCAATCATAACATTTCATCAACTTAATCAGTATAAACTGGAACAGCTGTTGTCAACTCCTGGTATTGGATGAAGAGCCTCGTTGGCAATGAATAGTGCAGTTGACATACTATTATATACTTTTACTCGGAACTACTCACTAACAACAATTCTACATTTGAAAACTAAGACAAACTCTCAGGCCTGCGCTTTGTTACAGCGATAGAAAAATGTTCTGAAACTTCTCTATAATTATGAACATGTCAATGGTATGTCATTTCCGAAGTTTGTTTGTTTTCGAGTAAAGTCACACTGGTTTACCTGCTGTGTCCATCATGGGGAATCGGACCTCGGATTTTAGCATTGTAGGTTTATAAATTTACCGCTAACCCATCGCGGAACACACTTCCGAACGAAGTATGTAGTAAATGTTTGCTTATTACCCAGGACAAAAATAAACTTTGACACATTTATTGAGTATCTTGCCAAATCAATTGTGGATTCATACTGGACTAAGTACACTTAACCATACTTTGTCTAATAATTGTATCAAATTGGAAATAACTTAAAAATAGTATTGCCGCAGACAGTTGGACGTCCAAAAGATACTGTAAGGGGAGGTGAGGTGGGATGTTTTATGCTTTCCTTTACTTTATACCTTGAATAATTCTCAAGTCTGAGGTTTTAGTTATGTGTTTCTTTGAAAGATAAGTAATAGACTCAGTTTTAAGCCAGAATTGCTAATTTGAAAGTATTTCTATATATATGACGCCTTTCGAACATTTCATCTTTATCTTCCATGTTATGTCCTCTACAATTGCCTTTCTTCTTGCAATACTGTTGTTACTTAGGCCACTGAGTGCACCTTCTTCCCTAAGTATCCCATAGGATTTCACTTTGTACATTTAATGGAACTTCTAAGGAACTACACAATTTATTAAATACTATCGTAAAGTACCCGCTGCAGGCTTCAAAGAATTCTCATGACTTACAGGAACCTCAATGTACCGACCACGCTCATCCATTATCCCCAATTACTTTTATAGCCACCCTAATGATGGAGAAGGGGCGTATAGAAAATCAAACGCTGTTAGGACACCCGCCTGTGTTACTTGAGAATATACACCACTTTTGCCTCCGCTAGCTTGTAAGTATGAGTATGAACTCAGTTTTAAACATGTTGCCTTTGAAAATCGAGGAGTAGCCAGGAACACAAAAGCTACCCCTAAACCCCCATCATGCCTGAGAGTCTTTCCGAGGGCATTTTAGCGCTCTTTGTTAGGGAAACTATCCCATATAGATAAAGCACCTATGGAACACCTTGAGTCCATCTACCACATCTGGTCCAAACCTGTGAGAGGATTTCCTGGACAAACAAATACATTCACTTACAAAGTGCATTAATATGGTTTACAATTATTCCAAGATATTGTTGGATATTCTAAGGTATATATATATATACATACACACACACAGTTCCAAAGTATTATAGCTAGGTCCAGCCTATTGTTGACTGTTGCTTTAGTAAATACACAATCAGTTCTAAGGTATTACTAGGCTTACACAATAGTAAATATGCAGGTCGTTCCAATGTTAGGAAGTTTCGTTTAGTATTAGTTTCAATTACCTGATTAGTAAAGACTCCTTGATCCGAAGAGTGATTTCATTCTCTACTGACTGGTTAATGCTGAAATCTGCATCATTAGCTCTTCCATCACACATGTTGTTGCAATTTAGGTAAATGTTGGACTGATTTCCTTCGTCTGGTTTAAAAAGCTTTTTAATTTATGCCTCTAAGTGACGTATCGTGTAACCAATTTAGACCTGTTTACTGCAGGAACGTCTGTATGTGCAAACTGCGTCTGATCCTAATACTGTTGGAATTGTATCTTTCACCTTTAACAAATACTTTACGCATACTCGAGATCTGAATGTCACTTTCGGTGATATTTATCAATACGATATTTTTGAAATGTTCAAAACGATTTTCTTTATTTTGAAACTCGAAGAACTCATAAAGAATAATGCAATAGCTAAGGGAAGTTTAGGTACGCCATGCGATTGTATTACGCACTTTATCACCTCTAACAAGTACTTGTTAATTAAATTTTTCCATGAGTTCCATGAGGAAAAAGTTCTTCTTAAAAACATTTTTGATGCTGATAAGTTCTAAACTGAACGCCAACTCAGTGCTTATTAATTCAAAGACCGAATCAGCACAACACTAAATTATTTTTGAAAACAAAGGGAATAAATCTACTGTAGTTGACATCCAAACCTGAAAAGTTGGCTTGTGGTAACATGATACTGATAACTTTTATCCCTTAGTTAAAGACTTGTAGGTCTAAAACAAAGTATTGTACAGTCTGTTTCATCTTTAACATTTAACATTATATTCTGATATCTCTCATTTAAAAACGATAGAAAATTTGTTTTTGAAGAGTACAAAAGTATCATCTACATACCTTTTACAAAAACGGGTTGAAATTATCAGGACATTGTTTTAACCATAATTTCTCTTGATAGCATATGAAACATTAGCTAGGTATGGTACTAATCTAGATCTCATTGCTACACCATCGATATGGTATAAACAATTCATTGAAAGAGATATTGTGATTCTTTTGTTGTGAAATTAAGTTAGATCAAGAAATACATCTTTAGTTCGACCATTTACAACGTCGCAGTTTTCAAGAACCAAGTTAGCACATAGATCAATCACTTATTTCAATGGGATATTAGTGTATTATGATTATATATCAAAACTGGCACTATATATTTCAAAGAAAGCTAGATTCCTGAGGTATTCAGATTATATCAAACTATTAGGTCGTCAAGAAATTGATGTCGCGATTTGCACCCCACCCCCAAAAAGAACGTACATCACGTGTAATGGTTAAAAGAACCACCTAAGTGTCACGTTACTGTAGCCTATATAATGTGTAAAGCTCATTATACTCTAATCCCTTATAGTAATGGCACACGACGAGACATATATTCGGCATGTAATGCTGATTGAACACAAGAATGGAAATAACGCCTCTGTAGCCATAAAGAATATCAAATAAGTTTATGGAAATGTTTTGAACGTAGGTAAATGTCAACGATGGTTCAACAAATTTCGTTCACGCGACTATAGCCTTAAAACTGTGATGGAAGAGACCGACATGTGGGAAATGATATTGATGCTCTGAAGACGCTTGTTGAGTCTAACCCAAGGCAACATACTCGTGAAATGGCCCTGTAATTGCATGTCTCTCGTGAAACAATACGTAAACATCTAAGAACATTTTTGGACAGAACCGTCACCGGTGATGAAAAATGGATTATCTATGCGAATATTAAATGCCATAAACAATGGCTCAGTTCTTGACAAAAACCACTTCCAACCCCAAATGCTGGACTCCATCCACTGAAAGTGGTGCTTTGCATTTGGTGGGACATCAAAGGAGTAATTCATTTCGAACTCCTCAATCCAAGGCGAACTGTCAATGCAGAGATCTATAGTCAACAATTGGAATGTTGAAATCAAGTCTTTCATCAGAAACGCCCTTCACTCGTCAATCGGAAAGATTTTCTTCTTCTCCACGACAATGCACGTCCACATGTGGCACGTTTGACGCAACACAAGATTATGGAGTTGGGTTGGGCAGTTCTCCCCCACCCACCATATTCTCCAGATATGGCACCATCAGATTACCATATTTTTCGTTCGCTGCAAAACTATCTTAATGGGAAAACGTATGCAAACATGGAAGGTGTTAAAGAGGACATCGACATGTTTTTTGCTTCAAAGCCAAGTGATTTCTTTAATCAGGGCATTAACAACCTGATTGTAAGATGTAAAAGCATCATCGATAAGAATGGAGACAATTTCATTCACTAAATGTTCTGTTTTGATATATAAGTTGTTCGGGTTTTTTTCATCTAAAACATAGCGACATTAATTTCTTGACGACCTAATATCGAAAGCCAGCGGATATGAATGAAGAGAGAGCAGTAGTTACTTTGAGTTCCATGTAATTTATGATTCTGTTAGTTTCGAGCTAGTGAGCCGTAAAGTGTGTGTTTTGCACTCGTCGAGAGCGAAATTATCGAGATTGTGAATCGCTGTGATCTATAGCTTGTATCATAAAAGTTTTAAGTTTAAAGTGACGAAAAACGTACTGATTGTGGAACTTCTGTGTACAAAAGTTTGTATTGAGGAAGAATAAACTGGTTTAATCAAGAAAGGACTTGTATCGCTGAAAATCCTTGAAAAGAATTTCTACCGGAAACAAACAAACAACCAGATACATAACAGCTCTTTTTCAATCCAGAAACAAGATTGTCGGTTAACGATGTTTTAAAACGAAACGCGAAATATAAACTACAGATTTAAGCAATATGATCATGAGAACATAAGAAAGCTGAAGAAAACATGACGAGTTGTTGATTAAGATTAAGGAAATAAAAAATGATATATATATGTATGTATATACAACTTCTAAACAATATTGCAAGAAATAACTTAAACAGTTTCAAAACAGTAATGAAGATTATTTTAACAGGCCTCTCATGAGTCAGTGGGGGATATTTTTTGTTAAAAACTATTCAATCCAGTTTTTCTTAATTTGAACTGAAATTTTTGACATTTTATTGGCTAAAAAGAAGGCATTTCCCGCACTCTTTTAGTGTTGGGCTGCGAAAAGTGATTTCATGTGGTAAGGTGACTGAAATCCGTCAGCACACCACGAGTTTAACAGAGTCTCCAAATGACACGCAGATGTATTTAGGAACCGTTTAGATTCACCTTGATAGATATTGTGCAGCAAGCCGAGTACAATATTATGCCTGTAGATGCTTTCAAAGTGTTCCTGTCTACTCAACTTACTGCTCACTATCATGATGCTTCGACCTTCTCTACCGAATCGCAGGTGAAATCGTTCGTATCTCAATTGAAAGACAAACATAAAAAGGTGATAACAGAAGCATAAAAGGTTGCCAACTGCTTAATTAATGATGCTGAGAATGTGGCTTTATTGATATTTTACTGAATTTACTCCCAGCAGGTAGACCTTACTACTAGCTGGTATGGAGACTTGAGAATGCTGTATTTCACTTACAAATTTATTAATTAACAAACGAAAACTTTTCTCGAAGTTGTCTCGAAAAGATACGTCCCAAACCACCTTCTTTGGGAGTTTCCGGATTGGACTTACTTTTAATATTCGACATATTATAGTGTAAAGACACCCCTTGGCTCCTGAGAGACGTTTTAAAAAAAAAGGAAGAAAGCGTTTGTTAGTACTAAAAGGAATTATATCTTTAATATATATACATACATACACCAAATTCAAAAGTATTATCAGGTGTTACACATTTTGTAAAGACAGCGAAGCTTCGCTATAACGCGGAGGTCAGGATCCATATAACGGGGCCATGTTATAAGTTAGACGCCTTATAGGTGGGTTCGTGACATGTTCATTTATATCCTATTAAACCCCCAAATTGCCAGAAACCCTCAGTAAACGACACAAAGAACAAAGCAGCATATTCAGTTTTAAATACAAATAAAAGTTATTAAGAAAATGTAAATATGTTGACTCACCGATGGATGCCTGGGTAACCCTGTGTTTATTTATCTATGATGGCGAGCTTTTCGGCGATCGTGTATGGTTTTCTCTTCTTGTTATTGACATTAGTAGCCGAAATGACAATAGCGTTGTTGAGATCGTACAAGTACTACTGTTTTGCAGTTGTTCGAGTGCCTTATTTATAGTGGGCTAAGTGGTGGTAATTAAAATAGCTAAAGTTCGTAGATTAACTCGCTTGATTAATTAAGATGGGGAAATTTCATTGGTCAGTTACTAAGTTAACTGAGTGGATACACAAAAATCTCGATTAAACACTCTTAATTCACATTGATTAAATAACTTTTAGCTAGGCCTGGAATTTTGGGATCCATGAGAGATCCACGTTACACGAGACACGCGCTATAGCGAGGCTCCACGGTACACAACTAATTTTAAGGTATTGTTAGGTACTATTTCAGTAAATATATTGTTACGTCTCCGTTCGTTAGTTAATTTTCCGTAAACATTCTTTACGATGAAACTTTGGCGACACAAGTCCTTTCTTAAATAAAACTCATAGTCCTTTCTGAATACAACTTTGCAATACACTTAATTTCCACAGTCGCACTATAACAAACGCTATAATTCACAACGAACGTCTCACGTGCTCGACTCAACAATATTCTCTCTCTGTCCGCAGTCCAATTACACAGCATTACATTCCATTAACTTGTTGCCGTCACGTCTTGACCGTCTTATATATAGAATAATACCGAAATCAAGTGACCTCCCGAGGATTGGCTAAGCTTCGAGAATATGACGTGTTACTAGCGTCACGTGACCTCTGCTGTCGTAACAGTGCCCCTTCCTTAGTATTGTTCGTCCCAAACAATAGCCACTTACATTAAACCAATAAACAATTAACAATAACTTAATTAAATGTACAAAATTCAACAAAGTCTCTTAATTTTACGGGACGTATCTTCTTTCGCACTGACCTCTATCTCGTTGGCTTCTACTTCATGTGGGGTTCATCTGCCTCATCAGGAAATGTCCTATCATCGGTAACAGTCACATCAGTGGTAGTAACTTCATCAAGAGCTTCTCTGTTTCCCTTCTCAAAACCGAGTCGAGTTTCTTCTTCGACAGTGGCGTTTTCAGGTGACACGTCTTCAGCAGCGTCATTTGTTCCGTTGTTCACTTTATCCCAACTGAAATATCCTGTCCACAATAATATCAAATGCTGTTGGCATGCACCACTTTTGGCTTACCTCGCCGACTACATTTTATTCGAAAAGTCACGTCTGAGAGACGATACACTATGTCACATGGGCCTTCCCATGGAGAAGAAAACTTAGGAGACTTCCCTTTGGTCTTCCTGGGATTATACAACCACAACTTGTCTCCTGGTACAAAGCTGACTTCAGTAGATCTCTTATCATAAGATAACTTCATCGAATCAGCAGACGTTTTCAAGTTTGAACGCACTTGATGGTGAATATCATCCATCCTTTCAGATAACACTTTCACAAACTTTGACACATTCTCAGGAAACTCTTCTTTAGGTGGGCATCTTGTTAACAGTTCCACTGGCAACCGTAGTTCACGACCAAACATCAACTTTGGTAGAGTTTACCCAGTGGCTTTATGCTCTGATTTAATATCTATATCTGGTTCCATTTCACCATCATCAACTCCTTCAGTCACATTGACTTCGGCATGGTGGCACCTGGTTAGTTCAGCCTCTCTTTTAACACTTACCGGAATTTGGCCTTTGTTATTGCCAAACATCATTTTATCGAAGTTAACTACTCACTTCCTTGGTAGTAAGTAGTCCAACCCTAATATACATTGGTCTTCAATGTCAGCCAAGTATATTTTGTGTCTGTCCTAAAGGACATGAGCTCAATAGTTACCCATATTGGTCCTCACAACACAACTTGCATAATGTCTTGTCACACCACTGAGCTTCTGTACAGCTTCTGGTACTCCTTTGTGATACAGCACCTCGACGCTCACAAGAGTTTGCTGAGATACAGATTCTATGACAAAGTTGCACTTTTGGCCATCCAGCTTTCCTGTCACATAGACACTATGTGTGCTTGGCATTTTACACATAGCTGTTGGCATCCCTCAACACGAACCTCTACTGGTTTCCCCGAAGCTGACTTTTTGGTAGTATTCTTCTTACACTGGCTTCTCCTATGTCCTTGTTCTCCACAGTTCCAACAACCTTTCTGGGTAGCAGCCTTTCTTGCCGTGGCATCTTCCCTGTGTTGAAGTTTCCGGCATTGCGCTTTCTTGTGCCCAGGTTTGTTACAGTGCCAGCCAAGTCCCTCAAAACTCTCTGAAAACAATGTCATATGGGCCTTCCTATGGAGATGACAACTTAGGAGACTTCCCTTTGGTCTTCCTGGGATTATACATGTAGAGTCGTCAACTTTTTGAAGGCCATAGATAGGCCTAAATAAAATGTTTTTAATTGTGTACCAGTTTAAC
>NW_013666865.1:124600-147582 GCF_000517525.1 Limulus polyphemus | reverse complement strand
CCAGTTTAACGTTAAATATTATTTATGATTTTAACTTTATACACAATTGCCAAAATACTATAATTACGTAAGTAGATATAAAGGTAGTTTCAATGTATTGTTAGGTACTATTTTAGTAAATATATAACATCCAATACCAAGGTGTTATGCACTTTAGTGAATATAAAAGTAGTTTCAAGCTATTGTTGGGTACTATTTCGGTAAATATATAAACATCGAGTTCCAAGGTGTATTATACACTTTAGTAAATATAAAGATAGTATTGAGGTATTGTTGGGTACTATTTCACTAACATTAAATGTACCAAATTCAGACAGTAGGAATCTTGACTACATCTCTATGGTGAAATGGGCTGCTTTGAACAAGAAGTGACACAACTGCTTTGCCATTTTTTCCATGTTTCTCGACTCGACTCAACTATACCTCTTCACTTCTGATCCATTTCCCCTGTCTTATAATAATTTTCTTGGAGAATGAACGCTACTGAAAATTCTCGCAGATATTTTTCTCATTTTTAGTAAATTCATGCGTTTTTTCAAAAGAAAAACGACGGAGGAGTGCAGTCTCTTTAAAATAACCTGCAAAAATTTTAAGGTAAGACTTTAAAGTGCTTTACAAGAGCTTAAAAAAAAGAAAGCCCATTATGGACTAAGAGTTCACTTTTACGTGCAGACTTTCACTGGATCTGTTGGGCTTTCATCGAGAGCAGAGATCGGTATGCAATTTGCCAGTCAAATTGCTCATTTACTTTTAGAATAAAATACTTTACTTTTCTATATATGAGTAGTAATTTCGCTATCTAATGGTATGACCAGAAGTAATGCAATGTAGTCGTACTTCTATTGATGTGAATCTTTGCGGTAATTTCTCGATATGACCAGAAGTAATGCAATGTAGTCGTACTTCTATTGATGTTAATCTTTGCGGTATTTTCTCGATATGACCAGAAGTAATGCAATGTAGTCGTACTTCTATTGATGTTAATCTTTGCGGTAATGTCGCGATATGAATAGAAGGGACGCCACTTAATCATATATTTATTGTCGTGAACCTTCGCGGCGGTTTAATGAAATTACTAGTAGTGACCTTATTCAATAGAGCTTTTATTTTCGTGAAACTTTCTGTAATTGTACGATATGAAAATATCTATCTATACATCTATTACAACTGCTTTGAGTATTTTATTTACGCATTTACTTATTTAGGTTTACTTGTAACTATGTTTATTTCCGAGAACATAATTTGATTCTAATTTTAGTTTCAATATCCCAGTGTCGATTACTTTAATTTGATGTGTAAGCCCCGCTCTCTACGGACATTGTTTTTTATAATTTTCACCACTTATTAACCCAATAGACAGACGAACTGCTAGTTTTAAGAATTAAGCTCATGACTGATATTTCCTCTCTGAATAAAAAAGACAATAGAATATTTATAGTTAACTTACACAAGGCTGCTTTGCCCTACTGTGCTAGGGTATCCGTGAAGTTTATTCCCTTACTCCACTTTTCTAACACCTTAGTTTCTATAGTTTTGTAATCATAACGCATGTACTAAATCATTATAATTATAAATAGTACGGTTATTATCGGTAATATATCCATCAAACATTTTCCCATTTGTAGTTCTTGTTATAGTCTAATAGTTGTTAACACCCACACTGTTTCCAGTTCAGTGAATCTTATTGCAATGTGTGGAATCAGAGTAAAATTAAACCTGCTACCTTCTCTCATTTAATAGCCTTGTTTTCTCATGGTGCATGACGAAAGCTGTTATTAAATAAAATTGTTAGGATCAAGTTTATCGTGGAAAATGTAGAGCGGAACAAACATGAAGTAGGCAATGAGTTAATATCAGGTGATTTAAAGAGGGAAAAAATATCACTTTTCATAATTCGAACATATAACTATACGCTGCATACATGGAGTGATCATTTCATAAACTTATTACTTTGTTGGTACATTTTAAAGATATTGTGAAATATACCTGATCTTGAAGCGTATTATTCGTTCCACTTATTTATTATACCAAATTACATAAACTAATACGAAAAATACAAAACTTAAATATCTGCTTCAGCTTTACTCGGAACATCACATGTCTATAGAAGAAAAAATTAATTGATATCTTAATGGTTAAAAGAAAAATACCTTAGGCAAAAAAAGGACTGAGCATGCAATTTAAAGAAATGAAATCAAAATTGGAGGTCAAAATGGTAGTTATACGTATTGCACTGATAAGAATTTTACAGCAAATGTTCATTCATTAATTAGCTAGGCCAAGTTTTTGTTCAACTTGGGGGATGATAGTGGGTAGAATAAAATACACAGCCTAACTATCTAATGAATGAATATTTGCTGTAAAAGTGTTATCAATACTATAAGAGTAGGTATCCGTTTGGTCGCCAATTTGGATTTCGATCTATTAAGTCGCACACTCAATCCTTTTTTGGCCGCATCTTTTTTTTTTCACACCTAAGGGGTTATTGATTAGATATCATGACTTTTGTAGATACACACCAGCAAACCACAGCAAGTAAGAAAGTGACATTCACTTTAGGATTGCAACCTTTTATTTTGAACAGATCTATACCTTACAGAATTAACCAGAATCTTTAAAATATATAGTGGTAGATTTTCCTTTCTAAAGCAGTGTTAATAACTTCCTTTATAGTAACGCTATGGAATTTAGATTAGCAGTTTCTTATCATCACCCCCATGCAATCAAACATCATTATTTATGCTAATTGCTTAAGCTAATACCATGTGACGCTAAACGCTTTTTAATTGGGATAATTTCATAAAATTTAGTAAATTTATGCTGAAAAGTTGGCAATGAATAATAACCGTCCACACGTATGATTCTTTTGAAAACTTAATCTATTAAATGCTAATGTATTTTCTTGGCCTAACCAATACTTATGTATCTGCACCTCCTTTCACATTATAGTTTTGCTGCTATAAATTAGCCGTCTTTATTCCTAATGATAAAAAACCAAAAACGCTCCACTTTCACTCTTAGTTTAAGCTGTAGTAAAAATGTTAGTCCGATAGCTCACGCGACTTTTTGCGTAGGCGCGCGCAAAAACTTTCGTCAAATTTAAGCGGTTTTTCTTGAAAAACTTTACACATGTGGCTTATATTTACACCACATGAGACTCCTAATTGTAGGTTGAAAAGATCTATTTGTGTATCAAATTAAAAAAAAAATCCATAAAAGTTAAGTATGTTTTTCAATCAAATAAATTTTCTGTGGAAAGTTTTAAAGATGTGTGATCTGAAATAAATATAATAGCCCTAGCAGAAACTTGCTACGTTGGAAAGTTAGGTAAAGCAATAGTGGTATCAAACAGCTGACAATCGACGATGAAAGAAATGGCTTGAAGATCAGCATAAGGTGTGGAAAATTGTTCCTGCACAGTGTAATGAACTCCTCGTACAACAAAAGAAATGATATAAACATGCACACAAAAATTTAGAATAAGAACTAAAATAAAATGAGTATTTGGCGCCTAATAAAAAGATAGATATTGGAATTACTCAGTCGTAGCTGTGTGTTCTTTGTAGACGAAAAGTTCCCAGATGTAGTACATCTATTCAGCATCCAAATTAAGTTTTGCAAAGGGCAATTATAAACTTTCTATTATGGGAAATTCAACTTGATTTAGAAGCAATACAAGATAGCCGGAACTTCATAGACCTAGTTTTGAATCTATGATTATTTATAAATAGAGAGAGCTTTCTATAATAGCTACGGTACTTTAAATATCCATCATCTTATAGTTACAAGCATCAAGCTCAACTTAAACTGCGTTTTTTTAAGTTTTCCATGAAAGATATTATATTCCTTCATGAAAATTTGTTTCAAATTCTTTTAATTTTTTTTCCTATAACGAATGGCATTTCGATGTGAGAAGTCTGGGCAAGTTGTCAACGGCCATTTTCTGACGGAGTTTCTTTGCTCATTCGTTTTTGATTTATCGTAAAATCTTTACATGCCATGCCTGGCGTGAAGTTTTTAGACTTTTTTTTGGAAACTGGAAAAATGAGGTTTAACTCGTGTATAAATGCATAATTCAAGGTCCAAATTTGCCTGCAGGTCACTTAAATGTCCATACTTACCTTCGTTAGTTATGCATTAAAGCTTAATTCGGCGTAATATCGTGAGTAGACAAATCACTGTTTAACCAAACCAAAGTTACATGCAGAAATTCACACTTTTATATTAATGGGAAAAAACATCTTGTTAATGCTTGTAGGTGCCCCATGCGGCACAGTCTACGGACTTCCAACGCTAAAAACCGATACCCTTGGGCGTTAGAGCACAGATAGCCCTTTGTGTAGCTTTGTGTTTAACTACAAACAAAGCTTGTAGGAATCTTTAATATACCACAAAAAGAGAGTTAAATGATGTAGTATTTAATCACAAAATAATATTTTTCTTTAAACATCAGATTAAGACTGCATATGGAAATAACAGATATTGACACCTCTTTTCCCACCTTGACACAAAGAGTAAAAAGTATAGGACTACAAAAGTCTGATATTTTGTGAAAGCTCTTTTTTTGTTTTTGCGTATATTTATAGTGAATAAGAGTTAAAGGTATATTTGTGTTCTCGGTGTTATCTTTACGTCAAAATTAACACTAAAACCTTTTATCGGAATGTTACGAAACTTGGTAGTCGGATAGAAAATCAAAAGTTTCACGTTGCATTCTATTTATGACTTAGCTCTTCGTTTTGGACCTTGGAACACATAGCAATATTAATTTGAGGAATTTATGTCTGTTAATTGTCATCAAATCTTGACATTTTTATAACTGATTTATATAGCGAGAGTAATTAAAAAATGGTTCAAGGTATAACTATCACATTAGAAAAGAGATTTATTTGTGTAAAGCCTCGTCTTGTTATTCAATTCGCTACCAGGATTAATTTTGTTATAGTAATTCTATACCAGGTACACATAACTTCGTATTTTGAACTATCTTCCTCAGGAGCCATGAATGATGGTATGTGTTGGGTTCGGTAATTTATATATCATCAATTTAAAAAAAATAATCAGAGGAAATATAAAGTCGATAATTCATCATCTATAACTATTCAATAATATGGTATAACGTTAAATATAATTGTGAGACACTGGGATACTTTTTAGATTCTGATTACACAAAGTAGTTGAAAGGGAATCTCCACACAATCTTATCAGTTTATAAGTGACAACCGTCGCCACATAAATGCATGATGGTTTAACTTCTAAGAAAGCCAACAATTTCTATTACAAACGTTTATATTATTAACGTCACAAGTCACTACATATCAAAATGTACAACCATGCAATATAAAAGTTTCTATGGCTAATTATACATGTTTAACTCATCAGTAATGTTATTGAAAACTGTAGGACATTAAGAGATTGATACATTGTCTCGATTCAATAGATGATCTGATAGGCAAGTTTCTGTTATTAGAAGCTGAAAAGAGAATATTTTAATGAGAATATCACACACATTTTGGTGTTCTAGGATTTGCGATTTGTTATTGGAACAAGTGTTTCATGTTCACAAATTCTTTGACGTAAAAATCGAGTAGTGGAACCGAAGTAACTTTTCTTAGTACAAAAGACAGGTATAGTTGTGAACAATCAATGACTTCATTAGCTCGGAAATTTTATTTTTATCAGAAATAAAAGATGATAGAGTTTAAACGAAAACGTACATAGTCTTGCTTACTTTGGCGAAGGATCATTGGTTTTAAGAGACCAGCTTGTGCAATTTCTGAGAAGATTCTTTTCACAGATTATACTCACCATTTTGTTTTCAGAAATTATTTTAGACTTTACCATCTTTCTGAGAAGATTCTTTTCACAGATTATACTCATTATTTTGTTTTCAGAAATCCTTTTCGACTTTACCATCTTTTTTCAGATAGATCTGTTGCTGTTTCCTTAAACCTGTTTACTTATGAGCTGACTGGAATATTAAACGTCATGACTAGACAATCATAGAGATTTCATAATCTGTGATTTATATTAACTTGTTGCTGTAATATATGACAGACCATTCGGTTACGATGGTCGTCTTTCGTTGACTAAAATAGGTTAATGTTCAGGGGATTCATATTGAATTTACAAACATTCTATGTGAACAGAGAGACTTTTCAAAGATTAAATAGCATGTCATTTGTTTCATAATCAGAAGTAGTAATAGATGTTTAGTGTACGTCTTATTAGAGATTTTGTTTAGCTATTGTCGACTGACACTTTGAGTAAACACATAACATACAAGTTATTGCTGAGTGAAGTTTTCAAGTCAAACAATGACCACCTACTACCCAAATTACACTGCTCGCCACGGGAACTGGACACTTTGTTACGAACGTTTCGTTACGCCACATTGTTACTAGGACAACTTGTGGCGGGTGCATTCTTGTTACATGATTTTTGTGACATTGCAGATTTTGTTACGAATACTAATTTTGTGACAGGTAGTTTTTTGAATATAAAATTGACTGGTGACAATAATAAAAAAATATGGAATCATTTGGGGACCATTCAAAAATTAAATAATTAGGTAATGGTGAATATAGTAACAAAATTCACCAATCAGAAAATACAAAAACAAACTTGTAACGAAACCTTTCGTAACAATGTGATGGTAACTAAGATGCCGTAACGAAATTTCTTTCGTAACAAAAATTCCATGTCACAAGCTGTCCGTAACGAAATGTTCTAGACTCTTCTCTATACACCGTTTGCTTTTCATGGTTATTCGAACAAAAGTGTCAACTATATTCAATAAAGATTACAAAACTTCTCTTAATGTCAACATAAAGTAAATTATGAACAAGATTTTGTTTGCTGAATTTCGTGCAGGGCTACTCGAGGACTATCTGAAAGGGCGAGAATGTTCGGTGAAGGGACTCGAGCTCGTGAACCACCAGACCATGACACGCTAACGGATAAGTAATAATATTTTAAAACAGTTACTGTTAAACACTTACAAGTAACGAGAGAAGTTATTTCTTGACTACTTACTGTTTCATATTTTACTAGAATAAGTCTTTTACTTTCAGTTGTATACGAACGTTTTAGAAACAATCGTATGACACTAAAACCGGAAATATGTGGCGCGATAGTTGGTATTCTACTTAGGCATATAATAAGAAACAACAATGTCCTTGGAACGTTTTAAGCCCTAGATTTCTTTTAGGTTGCTTAATGTAAGAACTATTGTGTTTAGAGTGAAGTAGGCGTATGTGTACGTTATGCAGGAATTACGAAACAACACAACAGGCAGTTTTCGTGTGATTCATAAGATATTGTCTTAACAGTGAGAAAAAAAGAACCTTCGAGAAACTTTTTAGCCAAAGGGGTGAATGTAAATGATTCTGTAACCTGGATTTAAAAGAAACGGAAATCAAATAGTTTGACCCAACCCTGAACTTACAGGGCGTAAAGCGGAACTATATTTCTGTAATTATCATCAGTCAAAATGTGGTTGTTTACTAGCAGGTCTACAATAACAACATGGCATATTTATTTTTATGATCACTTCTCTGTACATTATACTACTACCTATCTATCTAGTGTCATATAATAAACCTACCTTCTCTTTATATTATACTACCTATCTATCTAGTGTCATATAATAAACCTACCTTCTATTTACATTATACTACTACCTATCTATCTAGTGCCATATAATAAACCTACCTTCTTTTTACATTATACTACTACCTATCTATCTAGTGTCATATAATAAACCTACCTTCTCTTTACATTATACTACCTATCTATCTAGTGTCATATAATAAACCTACACGACAATAATATAAAACTGCATATGTTGATATTTTGTTAAGTGCTGTCTCGATCGGTTTGTTAAAGATTAGAATACAGAATATCTATGTGTCTATCTATCTATTATACGCGTGCGCGCGCACACAAACACACACACATATATATAGCAAACCTACACAAGAATGGTAAGTTATAAAACAGTACTATGAAATTTTAAATGTTGATACGGCCCTTTGTTAGAGATTAGCTTATGCGAATTAATATTTTGTGTTAATTCTTCGGCATTTTTTTTTACAGGTTAGATTTTGAGACTTGAAGCGTAAAATAAAATAAAATAAAATAAAAATTGTATGTTGACACTTTGACAAGCATTCCCAACTGTTATATTACAGATATGCAACTAGAGGCGTAAAGTACAAAACAATATGAAACTGTACATTGAAACTTTAGCTAGTTTCGACTGTTGTGGTACAGATTAGTTTATTGGACAGCAAACATATAACAATATGAAATGGTAAATGTCGTATTTTGACAAGCAGTCAAGGGAGTTTGGTACTTTAATAAACCACAATAAACTCATTATAATTCGATAGTCCGTGGGACAATCTGTGAAACAACTGCAGATCGTGATATTCTACAATGAAGAAGACGCTTTCAGGCACCTTGTAGAAGGCCACTTACTATTAGGTAGGACATAGTATTATTATATTGTGTTTTTTACTTCTACTAAACAGTATAAAATTTTGAGTTTTTCCTGTTACCCTCAGTATTTAATTTTGTGAAGCATGCTATAATCCTTTAGAATTTGATTAAATTTCTATATTTTTGGTCTTACTATTTCACTTGTGAAACCTTTTAATATAAATATGCCAAAGATGTTTACTGTTCTGGAATGAAAAATAAAATGAAATAATCAAAATTAAGCTCATATTTATGAGGAAACTTGAATTTTGTAAATTGTCGCTATAACTTATAAAAACAAACAAACATTACTTAAGAAAACTTTGCTCTATCTATAGTTTAGCTTACAAAGATTTTCAAGTAATGTAGTCAGCTCTTTCTGAGCATCAATAAAAAACTAAAGTTATAACTATAGGATGTTACATAATCCAAAAATAAGTACCACAAACTACGAAGTTGGAGCAGTTACAAATATCCCATTAGAACAATAGAAAATATTGAATTTCACAAAACACTTTGAGGAATATTTGTTTAGAAACATAGAGCAGCCAATTATTGTTTATATTTGGTGTATTTATGATACATGTATCTCCAAGGTAATCAAATTTTCATTGACAAGGAGCGTTGCTTCAAACTCCGAGTAAGTCACCTGCAGGGCGTGAATAATTGAATCTCATTGGAAGACGTACCAACACCTGTACTGAATCCTTCTGTTTCCTGATGCAATTAGATTTTCAAAGAAAGTGGCCACACCCTATATTTCATATAAAATGCTTCCCTATGTGCTGGAGCTTTACTTCTTGTTATATTGGCACACTTCTTGCACATTGAGAAATTTTGCACATTAGTACTTATAGTGAAAGTTTACTACTGATAGTTGGAACTTTGTTCTACATGCAGTTGGTAAGTAATGAGTTTGCTATTGCAATTACCTCCAGTATAAAGTTTATTTTTCAAAATTTAAGTAGGTAGTTAATACCTTTATCCCCAGAAGAATGTGTGTACTTTCTTACTTTAAATACAAATTGAAAAGGTTTATTACAATTATAATAAGTTGTAAATGGGTTTAAGTCTAATATAAAGTTTGAGTTATTAAAAGTCCAGTGTCCAATGAATAGCTTTTCTCCAGTATATAGCTTATGCAATAATGCGTTAAATAAATAACGAATAGGTTTACACCTATTATAAACTCTGTATAATTAGAATTCAAATATATTCACCCACAATATGAATATTGCATTATTACAATTTAGAAAGCTAATGAATACGTTTACCTCCAATCTAAAGTTTGTAACATTAGAATTTGAATAGATACGAATATTATTACTTACAGTACAAAGAATTTGTTATTACAACCTAAATAGCTAATTAATAGGTTTACTTCCAGTATAAAGATTGTATTACTACTATTGAAATATATAGTGAATAGGTCTCCATTACAAAATTTGCATTATTACAACTTAAATTACATGTTTCATTATGACATATTTATCTTAATACACCAGATATTAGTAAATACAATATTTTACGCACTGTGTTACTGATTCAATCTTTATTAAAATAATCTATTATAACTAACTAAATAACAACATATTGGCACTTGGTGAAATGGTTTTATTAACTTTGCACCAGTCAAAACTTGAGATGTTTTACACATTTTAGTGGCTCAGTGGTAAGTCTGTGAGTTTCGATACTTGCGGTGGGCACAACACAAATATCCACTTGTGTAGTTAATTGTTTTGTGCTATAAAATAAACAAAAATAGAAACAATACGGAGAACAGTATTTGTGAACGCGTGAAATATAGTTCTGATAAAATAAAACAGCCAATTTTTTCATGGTATGGCTTATTTAAGAATAACTAAAGAAACAAATTTAATCGCAAGAAATGATAACTAATCTATATTATATAATTCGATGGATACCAACAATGACAATCAATTCGTGTGCTAAACGAATAAATATACGAAAAGAATGTTTAAGATGTACACTTAGAGCTTTACAGTAAGACCAGTAGTAATGCTAATTCTAAGAATGTAACACTAAAACTAAATGTACACTTAGAGCTTTACAGTAAGACCAATAGTAATGCTAATTCTAAGAATGTAACACTAAAACTAAAGAATAATGTATTTACAACAATATATTAAACACACAATGTCTGCCATATTTAAGCTGACGAGGCCTTTCGCTTGATACCAGAGATTCTCAGGTTTTGATGGATATATATATATAGCAGACAAAGAAGTGGTTGGATTTTATATGAGTCAATTACAAATCATAATTAGATTAAGAATTAATAACACAATATTACGTATTTATTTCAACAATAATCATTTCGTTAATATTATTTATTTTTACTTGAAATAATTTAACTGATCATTGAGAAGAACTTTCAAACTAGTCCTATCTTAGTTTATCTGTTGGTAAGTTGAAGATTAGCAATATACTTCAAATGATTTTGTATTCATGAAACAAAGACTGGTATCCATTGACTCAAATGACGATACATTCTTGTTAGTATAATAAAGATGACAAAGACACCATCCTTTGATTATTTGTTAAATTATGATATATACTCGAAAATAAATAAATAAAACGTTCTTTTCTTTACAGGCACAATGAAGCAGAAATGGATAATCTTTCTGTCTCTTTTGGGTAAGAATAAATATTTTGTGCTAACTTCATTTTGTGTAGGAGTATTCACCAGGTTAAATTACAAAACCCTATAGTGTTCAAATAAACAACAGGCACTGAGCTCGTAGAGAACAAAGTTCTTAACGCTTGGCTGCTCCAAAAATAAGTACATTATATTACAGGATTTCAGTAATAACGGTTTATGTTCAAATCATTAGGTTCCAGTAATAATGGTTTATGTTCAAAACATTAGGTTCCAGTAATAATGGTTTATATCCAAAACATTAGGTTCCATTGATAATGGTTTATGTTCAAAACATTAGGTTTCAGTAATAGTGGTTGATGTCCAAAACATTAGGTTCCAGTAATAGTAGTTTATGTTCAAAACATTAGGTTCCAGTAATAACGGTTTATGTTCAAAACATTAGGTTCCAGTAATAATGGTTTATGTCCAAAACATTAGATTTCAGTAATAGTGGTTCATGACCAAAGCATTAGATTTCAGTAATAACGGTTTATGTTCAAAACGTTAGGTTCCAGTAATAATGGTTTATATCCAAAACATTAGGTTCCATTGATAATGGTTTATGTTCAAAACATTAGGTTTCAGTAATAGTGGTTGATGACCAAAGCATTAGATTTCAGTAATAACGGTTTATGTCCAAAATATTAAGTTCCATTAAAAACGGTTTATGTTCAAAGCATTAGGTTCCAGTAATAATGGTCATGATCAATGCATTAGATTTCAGTAATAACGGTTTATGTCTGAAGCACTAGGTTCCAGTAATAACGGTTTATGTCCGAAGCACTAGGTTCCAGTAATAACACTTTCCGTCCGAAACATTATGTTTTAGTAATAACGGAATTTTGAGGGCAATATTGATTTGTTTACTGGGCTTGCTGAATAACAAAAGTAAATGAAAAATCACTTACATTACTAATTTATATTTATCACAGTTGCATCATTCGTTTCGTCAGTGATAATTATCATACTTTTGTAACTTATGTTATGTGTATATTATCACAAGAGTAATACAATGTTTTTACCTCAAAGTGTATATTGCGAAAGTACCGTTATTAATAGTAAAATCATATCCGTCGCTTTTAATAAAGTCTGATCTTCCTTTTTATCTCAGCTTAGCTCAAGTTTAAGAAGGGATTTTAATCTTTTCTCCAGACTAATTCAGGGATAATAATGACTTTATATTTTCTCCAAATTAGTTCATACTTTCTGACGACAGCACCTTTATAATTTATGTAGACTAACCTAGAGTTACTGACGACGGGATCTTTAAAATTTATGTAGATTAACCTAGAGCTACTGACGACAGGATCTTTAAAAGTTATGTAGATTAATCTAGAGTTACTGACGACAGGATATTTATAATTTATGTAGACTAGCCTAGAGTTACTGACGACAGGATCTTTAAAATTTATGTAGATTAATCTAAAGTTACTGACGACAGGATCTTTAAAAGTTATGTAGATTAACCTAGAGCTACTGACGACAGGATCTTTAAAATTTATGTAGATTAATCTAAAGTTACTGACGACAGAATCTTTAAAAGTTATGTAGATTAATCTAGAGTTACTGACGACAGGATATTTATAACTTATGTAGACTAACCTAGAGTTACTGACGACAAGCCTTTATAACTTATGTAAATTAATCTAGAGTTACTGACGACAGTATCTTTATAATTTATGTAGACTAACCTAGAGTTATTGACAACAGGCCTTTATAACTTATGTAGATTAATCTAGAGTTACTGACGACAAGCCTTTATAACTTATGTAAATTAATCTAGAGTTACTGACGACAGTATCTTTATAATTTATGTAGACTAGCCTAGAGTTACTGACGACAAGCCTTTATAACTTATGTAGATTAATCTAGAGTTACTGACGACAGGATCTTTATAATTTATGTAGATTAATCTAGAGTTACTGACGACAGACCTTTATAACTTATGTAGATTAATCTAGAGTTACTGACGACAGGTTCTTTATAATTTATGTAGATTAATCTAGAGTTACTGACGACAGACCTTTATAACTTATGTAGATTAATCTAGAGTTACTGACGACAGGATCTTTATAATTTATGTAGATTAATCTAGAGTTACTGAAGACAGAACCTTTATCCTTTCTCCAGACCACCTTAGGGTTACTGACGACAGGACCTTTATCCTTTCTCCAGACCACCTTAGGGTTACTGACGACAGGACCTTTATCCTTTCTCCAGACCACCTCAGGGTTACTGACGACAGGACCTTTATCCTTTCTCCAGACCACCTCAGGGTTACTGACGAGGGTTGCACTATGAGAAATCGATTCAATTCTGAAGAGCACACCGAAACGAAGTTCGGTCATATGTTTAACGGTTTTTTTGTTGTTGTTTTGTTTTACGAGAGCTCGATCAAGAAAAAGTAAACATACCTAAAGGATAATTATAACTGTTTATTTGTATGAATAAATGTGAGTTCTTGTGATTTGAATACACTTGAAAAATATTTACAGGACTATTCACTATAACTTTTGGTGAAAGAAAAAGGTCAGCATCAAATACTGAAGTTGATGAAAACGATCAAATTCAAGCAGTAAGTTTTCCTTTCATCAACATTTCTATAAAGGATGTAATTTTACACTAATGTTAACTGTTGATCACAAAAACATACCCTCATTGATCAAAACTAAAAGTACATAAACGTAATTTAATATGTAGTTCTTAGGTTCTCATTTATAGTAATTAGCGATACAACAGGAAGGAGTTGATAGTGTTGGATGATCATTGAAAATGGTGATGCTTTCTTTAATAAAGAGTTCGTAATCTGTGGCTCCGGAGTTGAGAAGTTTTCTAGAACTATGGGATGGTTGTTATTCTCAGTGCAATAAAGATTCGGGTGGATCAGTTAGCTTATATTACCTTTTTGCTGAAATTCCCATGTGCTCATGTGCATGTGTTTGTGGTGACGTGTAGTTTTACCAATATAGGTAGCTTTGCAGCAAGAGTCGGACCTAGAGGTGATTCCATCGCCACTCCGTCTATCTGATTATAAAGATGACCATTAAAAACGAAGTGATTGTCCTTGAGGGCCAGTTTAAGCTGTTTGAATTTTTTTATAGTTAAAGTTAGAGTGCTGAGCGTTTTCGGTAGGGAATAATTGTTTACTAATTATTTTAATTGTTTCCTCTTGCAAATATTTTCCTATGTTATTACGAATGTCAATGGCTGGATAATTGTCCCCTTTATTATAAACCAGTATGATGATACTTATCATGCCAAGAAGTTTTTAAAATACCTAAACTTACAACATCCACGTATAAACTTTACATGTGAAATGGAAGAAAACAATAACTTAGCTTTTTTTTTAGACGTTCAAATAAACAATCTCTTTGCCACATCTATTTAACGTAAGAAAACATTTTCTGACTTATAAACTCGTTTCGACAGTTTCATACCAGACTCCTTCAAACACAACTTTGTTATAACTCTTCTAAACATAGCTTAAAATATCTGTTCTGACTACTTCTGTCTTCTCTCAGAGATTTCAAAAATTCATAACAAAGTAATGGTTATTCCTTAATCTCTTACACTCTATCACACAAAAATGTTTAACAAATAAACACTGTCTCAAAATATCCACTAGTTCTTATCACTACTTTCATTGGCAAACAAAGTTTTCAACTCAAATATCAAATTCATAAAATAATCAAAACATATAACCCACAAATTAAGTTACGTTTAGTATTTACGTCAACATTTAGAATTAAAAATATGTTTAAAACCAAAGACACTACCCATTCCTATGCGCTTGTAGGTCGTATATAACAACACTTGTGATAGCTGTAAAGCTACCTATATTGGTAAAACTACATGTCACCTACAAATACGTGCACACAAACACATTGGAATTTCAGCAAGAAGTGGATGTAAGCTAAGTAATCCACCCGAGTCTTGTATCCGGATGTAAGCTAATTAATCCAACCGAGTCTGGTATCCGGTTGTAAGCTAAGCAATCCACCCGAGTCTGGTATCCGGATGTAAGCTAATTAATCCACCCGAGTCTGGTATCCGGTTGTAAGCTAAGTAATCCACCCGAGTTGTGTATCCGGATGTAAGCTAAGTAATCCACCCGAGTCTGGTATCCGGTTGTAAGCTAAGTAATTCAACCGAGTCTGGTATCCGGATGTAAAGTAAGTAATCCACCGAGTCTTGTATCCGGATGTAAGCTAAGTAATCCATCAGTGTCTTGTATCCGGATGTAAGCTAAGTAATCCACCCGAGTCTGGTATCCGGATGTAAGCTAATTAATCCATCAGAGTCTTGTATCCGGATGTAAGATAAGTAATCCACCCGAGTCTGGTATCCGGATGTAAACTAAGTAATCCACCCGAGTCTTGTATCCGATTGCACACTGAGAATAACAACCACCCCATACTTCTAGAAAACTTTTCGATTCCGGAACCACAGATTACGAACTCTTTATTATAGAAAGCCTCTCTATTTTCAATGATCACCCAACATTAAATAATAACATCAACTCCTCCCTGTTGTCATTAATGTTTAATCAATTCCGGATTGTCAGTGTTTTTATTTGATATTTATTACTATTTTAAAGATACAGTGTTTATACTCATATTTAAACCTTGCTTTATAATGTTTTCTTTCAACAATGTTATTTATTAAACTTGTACGCAGCCCGGCATGGCCAGGTGGTTAGGGCGCTCGACTCGCAGTCTGGGGGTCGCGGGTTCAAACCCCCGTCATACCAATCATGCTCGCCCCTTCAGCCGTGAGGGGGGTATAATTTGACGGCCAATCCACTATTGTGGTAGCCCAAGAGTTGGCGGTGGTTGGTGATGACTTGCTTCCTTCCCTCTAGTCTTACACTGCTCAATTATGGACGGCGTGCGCAGATAGCCCTCGTGTAGTTTTGCGCGACATTCATAATAAACGTGTATCGCACATTCCATTATATTGACACAATTTAAATTTGTTCTTTCTAAGCTTCCGATTAAATAAGAAAACTCGCTCAATGCTAATGTTGTTTTTTGTAGTTCAAATATTTTGAAGTAACTTTTTTTGAGATATTAACATTGATGTTGGAAGTTAAGGAAATTCCGAAACGTCCGTATTAAAGATGTTTTTGGTATTACCGTGTTTTTTAATATTTATGATACGTCAGGGATATATCTTCATTCAAATGTCTATACCTTTCTAGGAGAACATATTTATCCCTATCTATCTACAACACGATCACCCTGCAGTCTATGAAGTTCCGGAGTCCGTAGCAAACTATCCGCGTTCAGACTATGGTAATGATCAATTGGTTCTTTCGTCACCTGGGCCTTCTTCGAATATTCTTCCACGCCCGAATGATCACTCAACAGTAGGGATAAGGTATGAAGATGGACATAGCAACTATCACATCAAAATCAACCCAATTCCTGGAATACCTGGAGAAGATTATCCTGTGTTTTCACAAGTTCCCTTCACCAGATTTAGATGCAAAGATGTGCCCTATCCTGGATTTTATGCTGATGTTGAAAGTGGATGTCAGGTAAAACATTCGTATTTATGTTTTTTTAGTCAATTACCTGTAGCTTTGTAGCAATATTATTATTGTATGTATCTGACAGAGCGTTATATCCCATAATTGTTTATTATTTCAATTTAAACTGACATTGATACTTTGTGTGGAGTAAGATATTATGCCTTATACTTACCGATTCCTTGTTTTTAGTTTCACACTGAGCTCGAGAGGTGCGTTTTGTATTTTTATTGTACCTTAAATTCTAGACTGGCATCAGCAGTGTGTGTCGTAAGTTTGGGAACATTTAATATAATATATAGTTACTTGTCTTAAACTCTATCCTGGCGTTAGCAAATAAATAAATAACATTGTGTTATTTATCTTTACTGTAATACTGATTTCTAAGTGAGTTAAATAAAATTAGTAGCAACTACACTTCAGTTACCGAATCTAGTGCAGATCATAAAAGTCAGTGTTTATGCGACTAATGATATAAATATCATCTAAGCCACTACTATCTCTCTTGTATCTCAACCGGCCTAATGAGCCCTGTTGTCCCCCGTGGACAGCGGTAAGTCTACGAGCTTATAACGCTAAATCCAGGGTTCGTTTCCACGCGTTTAACACAGCATATGGTCCAATATGTCTTTACGAAAAACAAAACAAAACAACAACAACCAATAACCAGAAACAGACAAACTAAACCCTGATATTTGGCGAATGTCTTCTTCGGTACTGAAAATGGCAGACATATTCTTCTTTTCTTTCACTCTTGACGTCTTAGAGTTTGGTTTATTCATACTGATATTGATAGCAGATGTAGGTATGGTAAGTACGTATATTGTACGTATCAACTATTGTTGAATTTTTGAATTTTTAAGTAAGCATTACGTCTTGTTTTATACCAAGGTTAATTATCACCCAAAACATTATATGTTTGTTACAGTTAGTGTCTGTCAGCTGGACTTCAATCTTCTACTCTTTGATTTAAGTTGACATTGAGTGGGGAATGTAATATATTGAAAGTATTCGGTAAAACGTTGGGATGACTTACTTTCCTCACTCAAAAAAAGATGAAATGATTCAGAAAGTAAAAACGTTAGAATGGATTATTGTTACCTTTAGTCTTACGTATGTGTCGAGCGAATGGCAGATAGTCCATGTGGTAAGAAGTGAGAACTGACTGTGTGAAAAGCATAAAGTTTTGGAGCATATTAGTTTTTTACTTCTTAATGTCTAAATGACACTAATTGTATGGAAAAGCATGTAAAGGAGGCGTGTATTTAAATAGTCTCGCTATTCATTTTTAAGAACTCTTTATAGAAAGCGAAGTGAACCAGCAGAAGTCAAACGTTTAAGTGAAGAGTGTGAGCTACAGAGATTTTACTCTTTCAAGAAAAGTCTCGGAGAACAAGAAATTAAAATTAATACAAATAAACCTATGGCGAGTTTCAAAAGGAAAGGAATTTTTCGCCTAGATAGATTAACTTAGAAAAAAAGTGAGGTAACTGTGGGTTTGAAAATATAATTACTCGAAAATTAGTGCCCCCCCCCCCCGATGAGACAGTGGTAAGACTACGGATTTATACTGCTAAAATCAGGGGTTCAATTCCCCTTTATGAACACAGCAGATAGCTCGTTGTGGCTCTGCTATAAAACACATACAAATTAGGGAAATATTATTTTAGTATGCCCCCTTATAGAGTTTGCTTTGATGGTTATAGCACTCAACTTGCAATCTGCTGGTTGTGGGTTCTAATCCTCGTCACCGAACATGCTCGCCCTTTCAACCTTGAGGACGTTATAACGCGACGGTCAATCCCACTATTCGTTAGTAAAAGATTAGCCTAAGTGTTGGCGGTGGGTGGTGCTGACAAACTGCCTTCCCACTAGTCTATCACTACTAAATTAGGATCGGCTAGCGTAGAAAGCCCTGAAGTAGTTTGCGCAAAATTCAAAACCAACCCAACTTTGAGGGGTATATTCTTAATGTTCAGATGTTATCAATAGCTTGTATATTTTACGGTAGATCGAGAAGTTGCGTGAAATCATGTTCATTTCACAGTAATGTGTTGTATACCACCAGCTACATCATAGTAACTGCAATACTTCAGTCAGTAGAACATGTTTGCACAGATAGAAACAAACTGCCAAGTTTAAAACCTCTGTGAATCCGATATAGACAACCTTAATTTTAACCCGTGGACCGGGAACATAATTAGTCGACAGCACCCACCGCTTGAAGCGACTACTATTTACGGAATTGTGGAACTTACTATCACTCTTATAACGCATGCACAGCTGAAAGAGAGAAATGTGTTCGGCAGCACGACGTCTGGAATCCGAGACTCTCAATGCACAAACACCAGATCATTCTCGGGACCATGCACAATGAAAATTTTCAAAGAATAAATAACCGATTACTTAACTGGTTAGTCACAAACAAAATTTTAAAAAATCGAGCTGAAGTGGAGGCAGGTATGTTAAAGAAGTTCTTAAAGTAGTCGCAGTAACTTTGGAAAAGAAAAAAAATACATTGTATGAATGTAGGAGAAAATATTTGTTACTCTGGTAAACAAAGCAGCTGGGAAGATGATAGATTCAACACAAAAGAATTAAAAGTGTCTTTAGATCTGCAATGTTTAAGGTATATATATTAAAACTATATAAAAATACAACATCAGAAATTTAAGTATTACAACTTTTTTCTTGCATTTTTTAAAATAACAAATAAGTGCCAAGAAATATATAAAAAAGAACGGACACAAGAACCTGCTACCCAAAGCCAGATAGACTAGGAATATTTATTAGATGGCATTCGTTTTCTTCGACCTAAAGTCATCTGTAAAGCAGGAACCTTCATTAGATGATGTTCGTTTACTATGGCCGATAGCCAAATGGACAAGAAACCTTCATTAAACAGTATTCGTTTTCTCTCAACCTAAATTCTGCTGTAAAGCAGGAACCCTTCATTTTATGGTATTTGTTTTCTTTGACCAAAAGTCAACTATGGAGAAGGTATCATTGTTAGGTGATATTCATTTTCTTCGACCGAAAAGCTAATAGAGTAAAAACCATATTAGACGGTATTTATTTTCTTCGACCAGTAAATCTGGAACCTTCAATAGATAGCATTCATTTTCTTCAACCTAATGTGAACTGTAAAGTAGGAACCCTTCATTGAATGGTATTAGTTTGCTTCGACCTAGTCTTATTGTTAGACATGCAAGTCCTCTAATCATGTCAAAAAATCTTTTCACGTGTAAAGTGCAGTTTGGAAATGCTTCTTCCAATAATCACAATTCCTACAAAACTTTTAAAGAAGTCTGTCATTATTTGTTTCAGAAACAACATGGTGATGGAGTTGTAGCTCATACTATGATTGTATTTACTGCATTTTTCCATAAGAATTCTATGGTTTTCGTTATTTCCGAGATAATATTATGCTTCTCATTACAGCCTAAAAATGAGTTCAGCTAAATGTTCGATGTATTCTTTCACAAATTATCTTAAGGTTAAAGATATATTCATTTGCATTTCGTCCAATCTCGCAGCAGTTTGTTGGCAGTTCTTAGCTGTATTCCAGTTATTTGTCTGCAACTACCTTGACCTCTGGTTTGTGTTAGGAGACATCCTTTTTTGTCTTTTATCACTGATTTTCTTGCTTGTTGACTTTTTGCCCTTTTGTCGTTGGTACTTAGGCTGTACTCGATGCGCTGGCATTTTTCATATATCCAGACCTTTTCCACCTTCTGCAAGTTACGGAATCTCAATATTTTTCATGGTCCATTTGGAAAACATTCTTTGCCACGTTCAAGAATTTGAAGGTAAAACAGTCCACCTCTTCCTCTTTTTTTATCTTAGAAGTAGTTTATTAGATGTTATCTTTGAACATATGTGCCCAGTCAGAATAAAGAACAACCAAAATGCGTGTATGTCGGTAGTGCACAAGATTCTTTATGTATAGGATTAGCCAGTAACCAACAGTTAAGTCAATATTGTTGCATACCTACACAGGTTTACAATTTAATATTTTTCTACAGACAAACACACTTCAAATCACATTTGCTATATTATTTACTATTAATCACATTGGACTAGGATAAGACAGAAGTAGTTTGGCAAAACGTTTAGAATTTGGTCCTTAAAACCAGGACATCCCCCAGTGGGACAGTAGTAACTTTACCAACTTACAACGCTAAAATACGGAGTTCGATTCCCTGCGGTGGACAAAACAGATAGCTCAATCTGGCTTTGCACTAAAATAAAACATACAGATTAAAAGTAGAGTTTTTGTAATACGTTCGGTCCTGATATACCCACTGTAATACGTTCGGTCCTGATATACCCACTGTAATACGTTCGGTCCTGATATACCCACTGTAATACGTTCGGTCCTGATATACCCACTGTAATACGTTCGGTTCTGATGTACCCACTGTAATACGTTCGGTCCTGATATACCCACTGTAATACGTTCGGTCCTGATATACCCACTGTAATACGTTCGGTTCTGATATACTCACTGTAATACGTTCGGTCCTGATATACCCACTGGAATACGTTCGGTCCTGATATACCCACTGTAATACGTTCGGTCCTGATATACCCACTGTAATACGTTCGGTCCTGATATACCCACTGTAATACGTTCGCTCCTGATATACCCACTGTAATACGTTCGCTCCTGATATACTTGCAGCTATACTTGGTTACAAAAGAGAAAAACAACAAGTAAAAATCTCAATACACAATATTTGTAATATATCAGCCACACATGTTACACCTATGCTACGCTACGCTTGGTCTAATGACAAGGCCAGAATCTCTAAGCATGTAATTAATTCAAAAGAACAAATAGGTTATATGTATATTCCCTTTCTCAACAATTGCGTCTTCTCATTTAACATACACAAACTTGTAGGAATGTGAATCTGCATTAAATATCACGAAAAATTTACAGATTAAGGCAAAAATACATAATTTTCCGAAATTGTTTTCTATAACTTACCCTATATAATAACAGAAAGTGTTAATTTAAAATGAAAATAAGTACATTTAACCAATACGAGGGTTGTTAAATATAATGCTGGAAGGAAATTAACACCCATGTAGAAAATTTCTTAGACTTGTTGGGCATTGTTTTACGCATTAAAGAATGAATTATACACCATATGGGAGTCTACAATGTTAAAGAATGAATTATACACCATATGAGAGTCTACAATGCTCAAGAATGAATTATACACCATATGAGAGTCTACAATGTTAAAGAATGAATTATACACCAAATGAGAGTCTACAGTGTTAAAGAATGAATTATACACCATATGAGAGTCTACAGTGTTAAAGAATGGATTATACACCATATGAGAGTCTACAATGTTCAAGAATGAATTATACACCATATGAGAGTCTACAATGTTAAAGAATGAATTATACACCATATGAGAGTCTACAATGTTAAAGGATGAATTATACACCAAATGAGAGTCTACAGTGTTAAAGAATGAATTATACACCATATGAGAGTCTACAGTGTTAAAGAATGAATTATACACCATATGAGAGTCTACAATGTAATAGTGTCCAAAATTAACACCGAAATTATAACCACATATCTGGTACGAATTTTTCTTACAAAGCAGTTTTGGTAAGATAATGTTACTACCTGTTATCTGTTTCTTTGAGAAGTACTAAACTGTTGTAATCTATATCACTGTACCAAAGAGAGCATTTAACTACCGCTACTTATATAGTGTAGTCTATATCACTGTACCAAAGAGAGCATTTAACTACCGCTACTTATATAGTGTAGTCTATATCAATGTACCAAAGAGAGCATTTAACTACCGCTACTTATATAGTGTAGTCTATATCACTGTACCAAAGAGAGCATTTAACTACCGCTACTTATATAGTGTAGTCTATATCAATGTACCAAAGAGAGCATTTAACTACCGCTATTTATATAGTGTAGTCTATATCTCTGTATGGAGGAAAGCATTTAACTACCGCTACTTATATAGTGTAATCTATATCCCTGTATGGAGGAAAGCATTTTACTATCGCTACTTATATAGTGTAGTCTATATCCCTGTATTAAAGACAGCATTTAACTACCGCTAATTTTCTAGTGTAGTCTATATCCCTGTATCAAAGACAGCATTTAACTACCGCTATTTATATAGTGTAGTCTATATCTCTGTATGGAGGAAAGCATTTAACTACCGCTACTTATATAGTGTAATCTATATCCCTGTATGGAGGAAAGCATTTTACTATCGCTACTTGTATACAATAATCTATATCACTGTATCAAAGACA
>NW_013666865.1:121062-123914 GCF_000517525.1 Limulus polyphemus | reverse complement strand
CCTGTATGGAGGAAAGCATTTTACTATCGCTACTTGTATACAATAATCTATATCACTGTATCAAAGACAGCATTTAACTACCGCTACTTGTATACAATAGTCTATATCACTGTATGGAGGAAAGCATTTAACTACCGCTACTTATATAGTGTAATCTATATCCCTGTATGGAGGAAAGCATTTTACTATCGCTACTTATATACAATAATCTATATCACTGTATCAAAGACAGCATTTAACTACCGCTAATCAGACTGTAAATTAAGTGTTTTAATTTGTTTTTTTTACTGAAAATAATAAGTAATTATTGAAACACATCCTGCTTTACCTAACTCACTCTTTCACTCTATTAAAAAAAGAAAGGGGCGCACAAGAAACCATATGGTACTTAGTTTTACAAGAAACCATATGGTACTTAGTTTTACAAGAAACCATATGGTACTTAGTTTTACAAGAAACCATATGGTACTTAGTTTTCCAGCAATCTCATTTCGTTTGAATGCCGATGAAGACCTTCTTTGGATGCTGCTTTCCCCTTAATAATACAGCGAAACCAATGAAAGGGAAATAATTCTATTCTTTGAAAATATGAGTTTCAATTATTTTCTGTTAAAAATAACAGTTTTGTACTATTTCATTTAAGATATATAACATAATTAATATAATTTCCTCCTAGTGATAGAAACTTATGCCATTGGTTTTTCTTCAATAGAAAATTACTATTCATTATTTTTATTTTCCAGGTTTGGCATTACTGCCAACTAGACAGCCGTCAAGACAGTTTTCTTTGCACGAACGGAACAATATTTAACCAGGAAACTCGAGTGTGTGATTGGTGGTACAATGTCAACTGCCCTGACTCTATCTACCTTTACGGTGTTAACGCCGATCTCTTCAGGATACCAGACAAATCCAATTATATTGGGGAAAATTTTGGTCATAGGAAGCACAACGAAATATCTCAACCTAAAAGAACCAATTTAAGGCATTTTACCCCTAATAGGGCACTGGTCTCAACTGCAGATGAACAGTTACATAAACACGTGTTATCTGGACCTCTAAATGCTGGATATGCGGTAAATTCACTTCCTGCCTCTTTGTCTGATGTCTTTCCACATCCAATACCGAAAATCAATGTTCCATTGCATCAGAGTAACAATCATCGCTCTAACTATCAACAAGGGTACAGTCCAACTTATCATAGTCCCAAGTTGCTTTTTGTACAGTGTAACTAAGTCTAGAATTTTCCAACTGTGGCAGTATTAGTGACACCTCGTAAAGGAATAATGATAAATACATTTCAAGAAAAACGAGATGATCATTAATTGTCTTTTAAAACGACAACAGCGCAAGAATTATTTTTACTAGTAAAATACATTGATATTATTTTGTCATTATTTTCCCCGAATAATATTTGAAATTTTAGTTTATTTAACAAAGTTCTTGCAATAAGAATAAATTCAAACAGTGCGCACATTTCCTCTCTATTTTTGTTGCCTTTATAGTGTTATATCTTGATTTTACATAAACATGATGTAGTTTAAACATGATAGTAGCCTAAATTAATTGAGGCGTGTGAATAATATTGCGCCTTGTTTGTTATTCGGTATTATTCCAACTGTTTAATAAAAATATTAAAGGTTTACTTGGTCAAAAAGCGAATCACTACTGTGTTCCTTTGAGTCAGGATTTAACGTCTTTTATATTTTTACAATAGTTACCTTTCTAACGTGTAATTGATATACACGTGCATAGGTAACTATTGATTCTCTAATTTGAATACATTTTTAGATTTGTGAATGTTGATTCAAATACAAAAACCTTCTTTTCCGTGTTCTTGAGAATGATCTCACCAGTGATCGAAACTTTCTACTTATATTCCAAATATATTCTTCCTTACTGTAAAAGCTGTAACTTGTAATAAAAAATTCTTATAATGAGTAAATAAATTCAAAACGAATATGATATATTTTCTCTTCAGATAAATCATGCTTTGTTCATTGTCAGGAGAGAATTTTTGAAGTTCGGATTATATGTTTTTAATTAAGTAACAAGTTTCCGCGCTATAGTTAATCACATCAGTTTTAAGCATACATTATTAAATCTTAATTAATGTTCTATGATCAAAGTTTTTCGGACGGAGGTTTTCTGACATATACAATATTTTAGTGAGAAATATGCTCTCAAGGTTAGGGTCCTTTTTATTGATTATTTTACGTTTACAATCATATTGTTGAAATACTTGTTTACATTTTAAAATTCTAAACAACAGTTTTCTATGGTATAAGACGATGTACCATATTTCAACAATTCTAATTTCATTATAATTAATCAAAGAGGACTATAAACACCGAATTCTAAAGCTTTGGAGGTGCGAAGACACAATTCGGGCTTTCGGAACCCATAAAGTTAGTTGTTTGGTATTAAATAAAATAATAAAACGAAGATCAACGGTTTCTACTTGCACAAACATTTATTTGTAAAGTTAAAAAAATTAAAATATACAAGTTAAAAGAAACTTAAAATGTTTGACATTATTACCAAAGAGATTGTTTCGAATGTTGGTTGATTTCGTCTTCGTCAGTTTTTAAATAAATTCAGAACTTTTTCCACTTAAATTACACTTACAACTGTTCAACTATATGTCGATCCTACATTTATTTCATAGTTATCTCTATGGTCTCCGAGTAGCTCGTTGTAATAAGTATGTACATAACACTTCGTACATTTACAAGGGCTGGCTTCAATTCCACTTTTTTTTTTAGATCGTTTTACGTTTTACTTTATACATAGACTTAGTTTGACTTACATATTTTAAAAACAACTAAGTTTGAGGTTGTGTTCGTGTGTTT
>NW_013666865.1:111172-120164 GCF_000517525.1 Limulus polyphemus | reverse complement strand
TTAGTCTCAAAGTGGGTTCCTCGTCATCGAATTTATACATAGACTTAGTTTGACTTACATATTTTAAAAACAACTAAGTTTGAGGTTGTGTTCGTGTGTTTTTGTTAGGTTTTTGTGTAGTTTTTATTATTACGTTTTTGGATAAAACATTTTCTAATTCTTTGGTTTAAACTTTGTGTTTTTATCATAAATCTTAAGACTTTTGGTTTTGGGCACTTAATCTTTTTTCAGGGTTTAAAGCGTAATATTTAGGTTATACAGCGTAATTAGAAAAATACGTTTTGGTATGTATGAAATATCGATGGATTTCTGATATTGTCATAATTTGGAGAATAAACTGAAAGAAAAGTAAAATCATTTAAATAAGAGTTTGATATGATTTTCAGAAAATTATGTAAAGTCACGAACTTTGGCGTGGTACTACTCTTTTTCTGTTGATTAAAATCTAATATATATTAAAATCAGCTGTCATTTTATGTGTTTGTAACGCTCATATTACGAGTCATATTTTTATTTAACTTTACACTATTCTTATTGATTTTTTTAGATTTCCTTTAAAATTCCTATTTTCTCCATGTGTGATTGTTTTTTTATGATGAAGGAAAAGTTTGGTGAATAAAGCTCACTGACGGAAAGGAGGGGACCCCGGGGAGTTTTTACAAAACTGTCAGTTTTTAACGGGTCATTCAGCTAGTATTGTATAACGGCTTGCTCTTAATAAACTAATAAATATTGTTATAAAACGTCACAAGCAGACAAGAATAAATATACAAGTATCTCTACTAAACTTTTGTAAAGTAGGATAAAAGTCTGATTCAAAACATTTTATCTAAGAAACATAAATATTTTAGAGTAATAGTTATCACTATTATTTGTCCTGATTAGAGTAAATCTATGTGTAAAGTGCTTGACTCTCAACAGGTAGTTTACTAAAATTACAGAGTAACAGGGATAATCGTTCATTCAAATAACGTTTAATTTTACTAGACCAAACTTCTGATTTTTAACGGTTAAAAAATAATACTTGGCGGTAATAATTAAAAATTCTGTCAGATTGTATCCGACTTCACACTTGGTTCAGTAGAAAATGCTAATAGTAGGCGATGTTCTGTTCTTATTGGAGTTCCACTGGAAACACAAAAGCTACCTGACGTAGTATATCTCAAAGCAGAAGTAGCTGCACTTTTTGCCTGTTCTATGAAGAACATGTTCGTGTATACCCCAGTGTGGTTTAGCATACAACTCTTCTTTATGATACATTTCTCTCTTACCATTCAGTAGTTAGTTCATGAACCATAGGCTGCTTTTTCGAGACAGAGTTTTTTTACCTCGAACCTCTGCAGAAGATATATAAAAAGTGCTTTCATGTTCTCCATGATGCCGTGCCAACAAATATTCTAACTTTAGCGCTTCGTAGTTTTCTAGTAGTCTGTGCTTGTAGCGAATAGATTACACACATATTTAATCTTTGTTTCAAAGACATTATAAGTAACCTTACTTACATATGACAATTTTCACTTAGGAAAAACAAATATAAATTAGAAAAGAAAGCATTTTAATTCTAATATTTCTTTGCTAATATCATTTTTTAAATGCTGCACGTTCATGGCAAAAACTATTCTTGCATAAACAACCAAATATATAACATAGTATTTCATGAAAATGGTCCCTGCCTTAGCACTGCACTTCTACATCTGTATGACCATACAGACTATAAAAATCCGTTGTGATATTCATCTTTCACGGAATAACAATGCTCATACAAAACAAAACAGTATACACTCTTGTTCACAGTACGTAACAAAACAATGAACACTTATTTCCATAGTCCACAATGAAGAAAGATAATTCTTATTCAGAATTGATAATAAAACAATGAACATTCATTTCCATGGTCTACAATGAAGAAAGATAATTCTTATTCAGAGTTGATAATAAAACAATGAACATTCATTTCCATGGTCCACAATGAAGAAAGATAATTCTTATTCAGAGTTGATGATGAAACAAAGAATATTAATTTCCATGGTCTACGGTTAAAAAAAAACACCAAAAACCTCATAATTAGGATCAATAATAAGTCAATGAATATTCATTTTCTATGGCCCACGATTAAATATTCGACTCTTAAAGTTCTAAACTTACACGAAATCAATATAATCTCTTCGGTTAAGAATAAAACAAGTATCATGTATGTTGTAGAAATAATATGGTATAACTTTATTGTGGCTAGTAAATCATTAAAATAGAACATAAGGAAGAATCGTTTATTGGGACAATCTTACTACTTGTCATTTTTATCTCCATCATTCTTAATGAGACCAAAGAGAACAAATCGCTCTGGAGTGACTGTGTTATTTGAAGTGTTCTGGCGTTCATATGTTTTTGCAACGCTTAAAAATTATGTTTTTCCATCAATAGATGCAAAAAGCATACGGGGGTTATCAATCTGAAGTGTTCGTTATTCAACATCAATAAACATGTTGTTGTGTTATCGTTAATCGGTCTCAAACATCGGTGCGGTAATTCGGATAGTTGTCAGTGACAATAACGTCGTAATGTGGGTGAAGTCTGCAATTCGTTTCTAAAGGCGAACAGACTTCTGAGGGTGATGAATAATAGTTTCCAGAACTTCTGTTTGGAAAAGACGGACTACACTCCAGCTGTCGAAGTTGCATATTGAGGTTTTGGGTTTGTGACATTGATTTGCCCACACGACGACGCTTCCTGTACACTATTATACCTACCACACTACATAGGACAACCAATGAAACAGCGGCACCACAACCTGCAAGAAGGGGAATGTTGCCTGAAAGAAAAGAAAGAAATTATGTTGGGCTGCAACGATATTGCCTGTGTCAGTTACAAGAGCGATGCACATGTAAGATAGGGGATATCAAATTATTTTGTGTTTTAATTAACTGGCAGTGTTAGGTGTTATAAATTGAATGCTTTTATTAAACGTCTTGAATGTCAAAACTAACACCAAAGTTCCTTTAAAAACTTTCTTGGAAACTGAATATGCAGAGAAACCACCAACCATCAACATTCAACTTTCGTTGTTTAATGTAACCATCAACATTCAACTTTCGTTGTTTAATGTAACCATCAACATTCAACTTTCGTTGTTTAATGTAACCATCAACATTCAACTTTCGTTGTTTAATGTAACCACCAACCATCAACATTCAACTTTCGTTGTTTAATGTGTTGATGGTTGGTGGTTACATTAAACAACGAAAGTTGAATGTTGATGGTTGGTGGTTACATTAAACAACGAAAGTTGAATGTTGATGGTTGGTGGTTACATTAAACAACGAAAGTTGAATGTTGATGGTTATTCAACTTTCGTTGTTTAATGTAACCACCAACCATCAACATTCAACTTTCGGTGTTTAACGTAACTCTTAAATCATAAAACTGAAGATTTTTCTTTTTATCAAATATAAAATTCAAAATATATATGACATAGAGGCCAAATGCATTCTTTGATGCACCGTTTTTGCCTATTCAAGGGTCGTCAACGCGGATTTATTTAGCAAACCAAAGAAATACAGCCAAGCCTCTTACAGTGGTTTGTTTGTTTGTGTGTTTGTAATTAAGCACAAAGCTACACAATGGGCTATCTGTGCTCTGCCCACCACGGGTATCGAAACCCGGTTTCTAGTGCTGTAAGTCCGAAGACATACCACTGTGCCACTGGGGGGCCTTACAGTGGTGGTGTGTGTATAATTTTTACGGAGTTTCTAAGTCATTTTTAATTCACGATTTAGTAACATTAATTGATTTAGATGTATGAATAGTATTATGGCTAATTTATTTTTCTCTATTTTATAGTGGAACAACTGTTCAACGATAGCATTGTAAATCTATTTTCTTTTTACTGAAATTGAAAATATCACACAGGCCTGTGAATTTAAACTTCATAAAAGTGGTCTTGGTTTTAATAACGGAATTTCCATAATTCAGCTACGCAGATTTCGAAAATAATATTCTTTTTTTGTCACGTAAGGATTTTTTACAAATCGGGAAGAAAAAAAAACTTATTCTGATCAAATTATTATTTCGTTTACCGCAATGAACATTATTTTACTGGTATGTTTCTTAACAAAAATACAAACAAACTGGAGAAAAGGGAAGAACATTGATATCAAACGAATATGCACCCTCATTCATCCTGATTTTTTGTGAAATCGACGTCTTTTAGTCTCAAAACTATGTGTTGTGGTCTTTTATTTATGTATTACGTTATGGCGTTTTGTGAAAAATATGTACGTGATGAAGAAAAATGGATATAATTTTCGGATTCAGCGTACAGGAATTACTGTAGAACATGTAAAAATATCAAGACAATAAAATTATCACTGCAGTTTCCCTTATATATTTCGCCTATAAGTTTTTCATTAAAAACCAAAGAAATATAGTTAATAATATTTACACACCTAAATCATTCATCTAACCTATAGAAAAGCCAGTGTTATCACATCACACTTGATTTCTCAAAATAGGAGGAATCATAAAAGCCAAATTGCATTTATATTCAGATAGAATAGTTCGATTACTATCTGCCCATTATGATTTTAGTGACGGGGATGCAAGGGGGCCGTGAGGGGTGTCGTGAAACCTTATAAGTGCATGTAGTGAGTGTTTAGATCACCTATCCAAGAGTCAAGTGCATAAAATACATCATGAAAGTAAAAATATCGATTCAATTTTAAACTTAAATCGGTTCTGAATTAAGCTATTTTCTGTTTTATCACAAACGTTAAAGGCAATTAGTGTTACCAAAACGCACTGGCTTTTCTGTATATTATAAGTTGGCAATCTAACTGACTTTTTCCAATACGCCACGAATTCATTTCATGAATGATCTTAATTTTGATTGGCTCACAAAGGAATTTGCCAATGTTTCACTGCCTCGACTGTACTTTTCCGCCTCTTTGTTGATCAAGCTTGATTTCGCAAAATTGATTTATTTCACGTAGCTATGAAATGTGAGGTTAGGGTATGCTGTGGGGTGAGGGTGGTAGTACTTGCCCCGTCAAGAAGTGACGTGCTATACGCTAGTATATAATAAATCATGGCAAATAATCGAATGAAAAACAAGCCGAACATAATAGAGGCAAACAATGTGAAGACATAAATTCAATGAGTGAATGAAGGTGTACATCAAGTAATATTGTTCAAAGAGGTACAACAATAAGTGTTCTTTAGTAAGTGGAGTAAATCTGATTCTCTATATGTACCCAACAAACAATGAAACATGAGGACCTCTTTTTGTACCCATATCAACAGTTTTTGTTTGTTGGTAAAATTTACCACTAAATGAGAATCTGTTCTGGGTTAATACAAGTTTGGCAAGACGTTTGTTCTTTTTTTCTTTCACCCTAATGAAGGGCTGTTGTTCGAAACGTTGTTTTCGTCTTCATCAATAAAATTATTCTAATTTTGCGAGCTTTTCATCATTATTATTTTTTATTCTAATTTCCTCGCTCAAGCAATTATTTTATTACTAGAGCTCACTATTTAAAGTTGACGTCAACTTATTATTGAATAAAAGAATCATGATATGCTTTGAAGACGACCTAGGTTAAACATATACAACCAAGTTTCTTAACAGTAAACAGACAAAACACTTATACCGAAGTGATATTAAATCCTGTAAATAATCCTTCTACATTCGTTATGTAAAGTAGTGATGTCTTATCAAAATCAGAAGGAGCTGAAGTGTTTTTGCTTCATAGGTTAAAATATGTGACGCTGTTAAACAGTTTATGTAGTGGTAGGACCTTAGTTTCACCATAAACGCAACAGTTTATTTAATGATAGTTTTAGTCACATCTAAAATATCATACCGTTAAATATTTCATATATTGGTAGAAACTTGGTCCCACCTGAAACGTAATGCTCTTATACAGTTTATATTGTGGCATATCCTTAGTCCCACTGAAACGTAATGCTCTTATACAGTTTATATTGTGGCATATCCTTAGTCCCACTGAAACGTAATGCTCTTATACAGTTTATATTGTCGCATATCCTTAGTCCCACTGAAACGTAATGCTCTTATACAGTTTATATTGTCGCATATCCTTAGTCCCACTGAAACGTAATGCCGTTAAACAGTTTATGTGGCTCATGTTTAGTCCCACTTAAAATGCTTATGAACAGTTTTCTCATAGAAGTTAGTCCCATCTGAAGCGTCATGGTGTTTAATACTAAATCTATGTCCATATAATGATCCCATCAAATAAAGGATCACTAGCTGACGTACTTTTTTTTATATGCACTAGGAAGACACAAGGGTCACGAGGATATAATGGGTCAGATCCGAACGCCAACCCCCTATGTCACATAGGGTATGTGCCAGGTTTGGTAACAATCGATCCAGCCTACAAATGTCAAGTAATGATTGAGAATTATTATTATCTCATTGTTACATTCAAAGTGTTGCTGAAGTGTTCTCTGAGCCATACACCATATCCGTATTAAAATAATCTTAAACTTTTACACTCATGTTGATCGTTAGAACTGATGGAGTTGAGTAAGTTGTTGTTCGAGAACTATTATATTATAAATAATCAATATCTATGAATCAACTTGTTTAAGATAATCTAATTTTTCTTTTTGTTAACTTACAGTTTCAGATAAGGTACACTAATTGTTAAGTTATTCTGAGTGCACTTAATGTGATCCTCTTCGCTGACATCGTTCTCAGAACGCTAATTGTTAAGTTATACGGATGGCGTTTCAGCGTATACTTAGTGATTCTCGTCGCTGATATCGTTCTCAGTATGCTTAAAAGCGTCATTGATCCTTGTCGCTTAACATCGTTCTTAATACGCTAAACGTTAAGTTACTCTAAGGACATTTTAGCAGGCACTTACACTGATCTTCGTCGCTAACATCGTTCTCACTACAGTTGGGAAGTCCGTTGCACACGAGCGAAGGATCGATACAATACTGCCGGGTCTGAGCACACATTGGAGATCCTGAGTTCACACAAAACTGACTAGTTTTGCAGGTGAAGCCCTCACATTCTCCTAAAGCGATAATAAACAACATTTCTTATATATATAAAATATATATATATAAGACAAGACACGTGAAAATTATAAAAATTAATGTTTCTTATGGTTACATTAATCGTACATAACGGATGCTTTTAAACCTATATTTGTCTAGCCCCAAACGATAGCATCTAGAAATTTTTCTTGGTTACGAAACACATTTTAATTTAAAGCTGCAGCATCTTCCGTTAAGTTGTTTAAACATCATTCGTTGCGCAGTTGCGATAATTAAATGGATTACGTTTGCTGATAACAGCTCTTTTACGATAAGAATAGAGAATATTTAAACACATTAAAATATATTCAATAACTACGTATTTCCTAAATGAAAATTTTAAACGTGTACAAGAAAACTAGTGTGATATTTAGTAAACTTAAAGTAAAATAAATAAATTTAAAAGGATGTACAAAACTATGTTAATATCAGTGCTTTAGGCTTAATTGATTCGTACTAAAATTAAGTAACAAAGCTATTTCCAGCTTAATGTTAAAAGATGCTTTAAAAGCTTATCTTGGGGAGCAATAACAGAAGAACAGTGTAGTTATTTGGATAGGCGGTTAATGAGTTTTAATTCTTAGTTATTTTTTCGTGACGTTCATCAGCCGTTCTTGCTGCTTATGCACTACTTCAGATATCTGAACACTTATAAGGATCTTATGAGCGAATTACTGGTGTCGTATGTTGTTTTTTAGTAAAAACATGTTCAGTTTTTCTTTATTATTTAGTTTAATCAAACTTATTGATTATAACTTTTACAGTAATACTTTTTTAACAGTACGTTTTACTCAGATGGAAATTATTTTTCTTTATTAGCTCAGGCAATACAGTAACGTACCAAAAATTGTAGATTAAATACTAAACAAGGAAGGACGTAATTTAAATCATAGATTATATCCTATAAGAACGACCCTTGGTTGCATTCTACACCAATAAGGATGTTAAATATACACGACTGCGCGAATAGCACGAGTGTTAAATTTAGTTATTTCTAGAAGCGATAGTTTATCGCAGGTTTGTTTACGTAACTGTGCGAATCATACGTAAATTGGCGATTGTTGTGTTATTGCGTCATATTACTACAACCTTCTAAGTTTTCTCGTGCATTGTTACATTATAATCTCTCGTACTGTGTGGAAAGTTTTAGGCCTCATTTGGTCTATTTATAAATACGTGTCCAAAATTTAGTTCATGTAAGACAAAGTTAGACAGTTAGCTAGTTAAATAGACAGATAAATCTAGACTGTGTGATTGTGAGTTTAACCGTGAAGAGCGTATGGTGGCGATTTTTTTTAAGTGAAATGATCGTATATTGTATTGTAACAACACCATTTAGACCCGCAACTACATTCTTTACCATTCAGATATTTAGATTACATCCTTTACCAAAGATAACTATAGGTTGCATCTTTTACCAATAAGATCTGTAAGCTATATCCTTTACTAATCATAACGTAGGTAAAGTACTGAGGTTGTTCAACGTAACAACCGGAGTATAGCAAAACCTGTAATTACATTACATACCAACAATTTCGTAAACAAAAATAATAGGTGATACTCAACACAAACCATAATGTAGACATTTCCGTGAATATATTTTCTCTAACCAGAATGAATCTATAACCTGCAGATTATACCCTACAATGTTCAAAACGAAGCTAAAAGCATTCCAATCAGAATCTATGAAATATCCATAGGTAGCATCCTTTACCAACCACAGTTCGTAAGTTTCACCCTGTATACATCAGAATGCAATTAAGAACCCTTGGCTGTATCCTGTTCAATCAAAGCGAAACAAACTCTTACATTATGTCGTACACCAACCATGACGTCACAAAACTCGTACACATATCATATAACTGTTACGTCTCCGTGTGTTAATTAATTTTCCGTAACTTCGTTTCAACGAAACTTTAACGACACA
>NW_013666865.1:101419-110302 GCF_000517525.1 Limulus polyphemus | reverse complement strand
ACGAACGTCAATAATACTCTGACCGCAGATCAATTACTCACTATCTATACACACATTACCTTCCTTTATATATACCAGCCCACCCTACATCGAGCAATTACTAGAGCATTCCCGAAAGAACAAGATAGTTCTAGAAACTAGAGGGCGCCACAGTGGTCACGTGACTCGTTGACGCAACATAACAATAAATATTTAAGGACAACAAAGGACCCATGGGTCCATCTAGGCTTTCTTAGCTGAAGACGACTTCTACCCTGCCAAAAATGTATATTTGTGCCCCCAGTGTTACCATTCTCACTATTAAGTATTAAAAAGATGTATTAACACTACAAATTCCCTTAACACTCTTAATCACCTCAAAAAGTTCTTCTCTAACAAAATATTTTCAGAGATCTGCTCTCATGACTACCTTTTCATCTCAGGTATCATCCTAGTGGCTTTCCTATGAACCTTTTTCAACAATTCAATGTCTTTCCTAAGGTAAAGAGCCCAAGATTGAACACAATACTCCAAATTGGCCTAACCAGTGACCTGTATGATAAAATAATATCCTCTTTAGACTTCTATTCAGTATTTCTGTAGATACAACTTAGAGTCCTTTTTGCCTTACCACTAGCAACAGCACACTGCTTGGATGGCTTAAGAGACTGATTAACCACTACACCAAGATACGTTTCTTCCGCAACACTGTTAATGTTATTCCCATCCAAATTTTAAATACAATTCAAATTACATGCATTATCTTGCATTTATTATAATCAAAACGCATCTGCCATTTTTTCGCCCAACTCACTAAATGATCTAAGTTCTTTTGTAAAGCAGCGGCATCCTCCTCACAGCCAAGACCTTAATATCATCAGCAAATTTAAGTAGTTTATTGACCATTCTTTCATCAATGTTATTGGTGTAAATCAAAACGAGCAAAGGTCCCAAGACTGAAACCTGAGGTATCCCACTTGTGATATTAATCCAGTATGACTGAACTCCATTTATAACAACCCTATACTTTCTTCCATCTAGACACACTTCTATCCAATTAGCCAACTTATTTCTCAGCCATGAAAATCCCGATGCACCAAATCTACACCCTTACCCTCATCTGCATAAGCAGTAATCTTTTCGAAGACTTTCAGAAATTTATAAGGCAAGATTTTGCCTTGTTGAAACCATGTTTACTATTCAATAAAATTATAAACTTTGTTATGTGACTTTGCAAAGCATCTTCTACCAGATTTTGAAAAAACTGATGAAACAACTGATGAAAGACTGATAGGTTTGTTTTGTTTTGAATTTCGTGCATAGATTCACGAGAGGCCATTTGCGCTTGCCGTCCCTAATTTAGCAATGAAAGACTAGAGGGAAGTCAGGTAGTCATTACTGCCCGCCGCCAACTCTTGATTACTCTTTTACCAGGGAATGGTGGATTTGACCTCAGATTATAACGCTCCACGGCTGAAAGGATGAACATGTTTGGTGAGACGGGGCTTCAAACTCACGAGCCATAACTACCTTTAAAAACAAATCACCTCCTTTGAAAAGAGGAGTAACATTAGCCAACTTCCAATCCTCTGGTACCTGCCCACCATTCAAGGACTGACAAAAAATAGTAGCAAGTGGCTCATGTATCCAATCTTTAATCTCTTTCAAAACCCTTGGGGAAATATCTCATCCAAGATACTTATTCTTTAAACTTTTCAATTTTTTCGTAACAGGCTTAGAATTAATGTGATCATTTTGTTCGATCTTCTTTCCATCTACCAACTGTTCAAGATGAGGAATATTGCTTAAATATTCATTAATCAACATTGAAGAAAAAACAGAATTTAATAACTCACACATCTCATAATTATCAGATACGAGCTATCCTTTATCATATCTCAAAGGTATTTAAAGAAATTCTTAATGTTAATTTTTACTCTTTCAGCCACCTTTTTTCCACACATCTTTTTTGATGTTATAATTTCCCGTTTCACCAACTCTTTTGATCTTTATAATCTTCTAAATGTCCCGTTATATAAGTCAATTTAAATCTATTAAATTTATGATATTTTTCTTTAAATTTGTCCATTATACCCTTTGTATGCAAACCTGGTTTTTACTTTCAGCCCCCCCCCTTTTTTTTCTATAAGGACTCTGTTTATCTTAAATATTTAAATTAAAAAAATCCACATTTAAGCAGTGTCTTCAAATAACTCAGCTTCCCAACTTACGACACGTAATTCTGTTGCTTTTTTTTAAATTTGTAACCAAAATGTTATTCATGATCTGCATATGCAGCAAAACACCGAACCTAATAGAGCAATGATAACTTGTATCCAGATGTTCCCCAATTTATACCCTCGCAACCATTTCTATATTAGAAGGTAAAAATAAATATAAAATAGCATTGTTTCTAGTAGGTTTCTTGACCAATTGGTGAAGGAAACCATCTTGAAAAGTTTCCAAAAACCTCTCTCCCTCTCTCTCATGGTTTGACTAATATTTCCCAATCTATATATATATCCCTAAAATTAAGATCACCCATAATTATAATCTCATTAACAGCTGAAATGTTAATATCACTGTAAAGTTCCTCATTAATGTTATCAGTATCGTCTAGCGGTCTGTAACAAATTCCCACTAAAAGCCTTTTCCCTTTATATCCGCTAAGATAAACCAAAATGGATTCAGTCTCCTTGCTATTATCATTAAAATCGTGAACTTCAACAGGATGTAACTTAAATGGTACATGTAAAGCCACTTTCCCCTCTCTCTTTAGTACCCTATCCTTATAACCTAACCTACAACCTTGTATTTCAAAGAAATTTCTGTCATAAAAAGTGTCTACATTTAGCCATGTTTCCGTTATTCTCATTATATCAAAATTCCCCATTCCTACCAACGCTTTAAAGTCATCCATTTTTATTTCTTATACTTCTAGCATTACACTAATAACAATTAAGCCTGCCCCCTCCAGTGGCACAGCGGTATGTCTGCGGAATTACAACGCTAGAAACCGGGTTTCAATACCTGTGGTGGGCAGAGCACAGACAACCCATCGTGTAGCTTTGAGCTTAACTTAAAACAAACAATTAAGTCTACCCTCAGAACTACTTTTATACTTAGTTCCTAACTAAACTTTTCTCTACCTCTTATTTTTAGTGCATTCAGTTTATCTTGGACCTCACCACTGTTTAGTACTAGTTTAAAACTTTCCTTACAGCTGAGTTAATAGCCATTGCAAACAAGCCAGCCCCTATCATGTTTAACTGCAAACCATCCATTTCAAAAAGCTCCGTTCTCCTATTGAACTGATCCGACAAGTCCACCCAGCCAGTCTGTTCATTCTTACATATTAACCTAAGCCTAGCGTTCAGCCCATGTGACCTACTTATAACTTGATCACCACAATTAATTCTTGTTTGTATACCTGGCACAATTATGTTATGAACTTTTACTTTAAGTACCTTTATCAACCCCTCGTACTTATAATTCAGCTCCTATGGCCTACTTTTCTCTACATCATTAGCCCCTACGTGCATAACAAAAACTTTATTATATCTTTAGCTCTTTCAGTTATATCCTCCACCCGTGCCACTAGATAGCATAATCTAAGTCTTTTCTCCCTATTTACTCAACAGACTACCCTATCCACATGCCTTGTCAAGGAATCACCTTAACTATATCCTCCTTAAGTCTATCATTCACATCCTTCGCTGTCCATTTTGTTTTCCTTCCCTCCAATAGTTCCTCAATACAATGCTCAATACAGCATGCTCATTACAATTAAATCCATTACTTTTAGCCCTAATAGTACTGTTTCTAACTTCCAGAAAGCCATTGTTAGCTGATGTATCTCTTGCAATCCTGTTGCCATTTCCCACAGTCTACACGTCTCTTTATATATATATATTGCCTCTACTCTAATTAGTATAATCCCCATTTTCTCGCCAACCTGCAAATTCTACAAAACTCGTACATTGTATCCTATAAAGACCAAAACGTCACAAGACCCGTACATTGTAGCCTATATAAACCAGAACGTCACAAAATTCGTACATTGTATCCTATATCAATTATAACGTTACAAAATTCGTACATTATATCGTATACCAATTACAAATTCACAATTCGTACACTGTATCCCATACCAACTAGAACTCGTATGTTAGATCCAATACAACCATAAGTCACAAAACTCTTACATTATACCCTACACCAAACATAACGTCACAAAAATCGTATGTTAAATCCAATATAATATAATCTATATATATATGATATAACCTACGATTTAATTCCGTACACAGAACGGAATTAAAAGTGTAGGTTATATCATACATCAATTACGGAAGCGCATTATGATAATACAATACCAAAATAACAACAACAAAAAAACAAAAACGATTCATACACATAATGAAAATTATTTTATATAGAGGACGTGTTTCAACATATCATTGGTCAGATGTCAGAATATAGAACATTCATTCCCTCAGATGTAATAATGGAACAACTGCCCTAATGGCCGCATCTAACAGTCCAAGACAAATTGATCACTGCTTTATGGAGTTTAACACAGACAGCATAGAATTCAGATACCTCGACCTATAAGTAACCGTAAGACATTAACAAAACATGGTCTAACCAATTGGTATTTCATGTAGAATCGCAGAAAAATTAGATAGCTCATTAAAGTAATATTATACTATGTAATATTATATAACATAAGTGATATAAAACATAAATAAAAAAAATGAAATTCATAAATTGTCTACAAAAGATTATTATCTTCTCACCACACACTAAGTAGCATTCTTTAAGAAATTTAAAATAAGTTCTTTTTTCAACTTACTAAAACTGTAAATTTCGATGGGATAAAATTATCTTGGATACAGCTCGAGAGCGACCAGTAGGACGAGGCTAATAGAGGATATGATATACGGATATGTGTTATTAACTTTTATTGAGTTTGTCGTAAGATTGCACACGTATATAAGGGCAGTATTACCTTTCTTATAACGTCAAGCCGTGACGTACTTTTGAATAAGTAGTCGCTTTCCATATGCGGTCACAAACACGTCCGAAAATTTCCTTTCAGTCATGATAGCCAAGCGTAATATCACTGAATGTAATATAATCGTGTAATGTCTATATAATAATTAGACTAAGTGGTTGCGATAATTACTTAATAATCACGAACTACCAATCAAATATATGAATTAATACCTGCAAGGCGCGTTAGCACTCTGAGCGTGCGCGATTACATCTCGTAACAACCAATTGAATTTCCAGGTTATATTAGAAAATAATTATGGTTAAAAACTTCTTTTACGCATCCGCGAAGAAAACTGCGATTATTTTATATGTTATCTTTTATCTTGCAATGTCTGGGGAGTAACTGCCTCCCTTGCCCTACAGCAAATAACGATTTATTTACGAATGGAAATGTAAACCGAAACATTCATATTATAGCTAACAGTAATAACAACTTAATAAAGCCTAAAGATTACATCCCATACTGAAAGTAACGTTAATAAAAACCACAGTTTACATCCCACAGGCTTGTTTGTTTGTTGCCAAGCGCAAAGGTACACAATGGGCTGTCTATGCTGTGCCCACCATGGGTATAAAAATCCGGTTTTTAGCGTTAAATGCTATCAGACATAACACTGAGCTACAAGGAGGGGAGGAACATCCCATAGGTGGTAACCCATGGGATGATGTAAATGAATTTATCACTGATTGTAGTGTGATAACAGAGGAGAGAATAAATAATTCATCTTGTCATTTGAGTTCTAAAGTAACTGAACCAGCCAGTGTGGACTTTTGACGAAAAAGAGAATTATTTAAAGCTCCAGATTCAACATTGATAAACAACAGTGTAACGAATTTTTGTGGATGGTGTGCTGTGCTTTTATTGTTGATATTTATCGCCAACAAGTCACAGACACCTACTGTAAATATCATGCCACACATAAAAACCTGGCATCTATGTTATATCTTATAAATCAAACTGTAAGAAATAATACATATATTAAAACCAATATTATTCGTAACGTAACAAAACCCACATATTATATCATTAACCTAAAAAAAGCTGCATATTAAATCTAATATACATCAGAACGTATCTAAAATCATTGTTATATCCTATTTCCGTGAGAATAACAGTAAAACTGTAGATTATATCAGATACTAATCAGAACAAAACAGAACATGTTACTTCTTATCCCTATGAGAGTGTAAATATATATATAAAGTGCCTTGAAAAAGTATTCACCCCTAGCAACGTTTCCACTTTTTGTTGCCATCTGAGCATTCAATCATAAACTTTCAAATGGAACTTTATATTTAGAATTTACACAATTTGCTCTAAACTGAGAAAGCTAAAAAGTATGAAATTAGAATATTCTCAATTGCATAAGTATTCAACCCCTTTGTTACGGCAACCCTAAATCAGTTCAGGTGCAAAAGATTAGTTTAAAAGGTCACAAAATGAGTGTAATGGTCTCTATCTGTGTGTAATCAAAGTGGTTTAACTTGACTTCAGAGTAAATGCATCTGTTCAAGCCTCACATAGTGATACAACAAACCAACCAGGGAGCTTTCCAAACAAGTCAAGGATAAAGTATTAGAGAAGCAAAGATCAGGAGAAGGTTACGAGAAAACTTCAAAGTCGCTGATTATTTCTTTGAGTACAGTTAAATCAATCATTAAGAAAGGTAATGGGCTCATACCACCCAGTCACTACTCAGATCAGGTCGCACTGCCAAACTAAGCAGCTGGGCAAGTAGGAAATTAATTAAGGATGCCACTGTTAAGCCAAATGTGACTTTGGAAAATTCCATGTCTGAGATGGGAGTCAGTGTTCATACGCCGACAATATCCCAGTCCCTACAGAAAGCTGGCCTGTATGGATGAGTGGCAAGAAAGAAACCATTACTGAAAAGGAATCATCTTAAATCTCGTATGGAGTTTGCAACAAAGTATATAAATGATACTGCAGACATGTGGCAGAAGGTTTTGTTGTCAGAGAAGACAAAAAATTGCTCATTTTTTGTCTAAATTCAAAGCGTTACATCAGCCAACACCATCCCAAGTGTCAAGCATGGTGGTGGCAGCATTATGTCATGGGGATGCTTCTCATCAGCAGGGACTTGGAAGCTCATCAGGATTGAGGGGAAGATGAATGGTGCAAAGTACGGGCGAATCTTAGAAGAAAACCTACTTAAGTAAACTAAGAATCTAAAACTAAGTCGAAAATTCACATTTGAGCAGAAACATGTCCGAAACCCAAGGCCAAAGCTAGAATGGAGTGGTTTCATAAAGAAGAAAGTGAATGTCCTGGAGTGCCCCAGTCAAAGTCCTAACTTGAATCCAGTAAAATACTTATGGCTAGAATTGAAGATTGCAGTCCATCAACAAACCCCAAAGAAGTTGTCAAAATTGGAGAAATTTTGCCAGGAAGAATGGGCAAAAATTACACCATCTCATTGTGGAAAGTTGGTAAAGATCTTTCCAAAAAGACACAACAGTAATTGCTGCCAAAGGTGCTTCCACCAATTACCGATTTAGGGGGCTGAATATTTATGCAATCAGCAAATATAAATTTATATATTTCCTTTGCAGGTTTTGCTGACATTCAACCTACTTCACACATAACAGTGTTAAGTTTGATTATTGGAGTTTTGAACCAAAACAAGTTTATTAAAAAAAATTGTTTACATTATTTGGATTTCATGAAAATGTGATATTATTGGTAGGGGTGAATACTTTTGCAAGGCAATGTATAAAACCGGTACCAAGGTCTTAAACCAATGAAACCCTAGTACTTGTTGAACGTCAACTGAAAACAATTTATAGTAATAAACATTTACTTATTACTAATGAGAACATAAGAGAAACTGTATGTTACATCTTACCAACTAATATGTAATAAAAGCCGTTGGATCCCAAGCCAACCAGAACGTATTTAATTCTCACAGGCTACTTCACACTTAAACCAGAATATATAAAACTCACAGGTGACTTCTTATACTAAACAGAATACATTATTCAAAACATAGTATCTGTGATAAAGGCTACAGCTCAAAGCCCTTAGATACGCACTATAATAAGGTCATATCAAGCACATAATGGGGAAAGGTTTCTCTTCCATATCGAACAATGGTCCCAATCGGTTTTTCACTGAAGAACTTAATTATATGTTTAACATCTAAACTACATGGTTGTGAGATTACAATGTGTTTTAGGTAAATCAGCAAGCTAAATTCTTTAAAGTGTATACTTTATTTTAAATCTTAAGTCACGAAGCCTATTACTATGGCAGGGCATACAACTGCAAATGGACAACTCGAGAATATGTAGAAAATTAACTCTCATTTCCTTACGCAAGACTTGGTTTTATGCAAACAGTTTTAATCCAGACACTTCCCGGATTGGTTCTATTCATTTCATGGAGAATTGGTTGGTTGTTTTAAATTTCGCCCAAAGCTACACGAGGGCTACCTACGCTAGCCTTTCCTCATTTAGCAGTGTAGGAATAGTAGGATTGATCTTCACATTATAACACCCCCACGGCTGATAGGGCGAGCATGTTTGGTGTGACGGGGATTTGAACCCGCGACCAACAGATTGTGCCCTAACCACCTGGTCATGCCGGGCCTTCATAAAGGCAGAATCGTAGATTGATATTGTTACATCTCCGTTTGTTAATTGATTTTCTGTAACTTCGTTCCGATGAAACTTTAGCGACACAAGTCCTTACTTAATAAAACTGGTTTATTCTTTCCGAATATAACTTTACGATACACTTAATTTCAACAATCGCGCTAAAACAACGCTATAACAACGAATGTGCTCAATAATACTCTCTGACTGAAGATCAATTACTCACTGTCT
>NW_013666865.1:97842-100431 GCF_000517525.1 Limulus polyphemus | reverse complement strand
AGTACTTAATAAATGTGACTACCTTAAAGGGGTAGAAGATATGTTAGAGACAAGTACATATGAAAAAAAAGTTAAGAATAACCCTAGTAATAAGTATCATGAACTTGTAAAAACAAGTGTTAAAAACTGTTTAACTTTAAGAGACGTAGAGAAGAAACGATTAATTCCATCTAGTTTTATTACTCCGAGATTTCATGTACTTCCAAAAGTACATAAAATTAATAACAGTTTTAGACCAATAGTATCAAGTATACATACTTCATCGTATCAAATATCTAAGCATATGGCCCAGAAGTATTCGCTTTTGAGAAATAAAAATAAATATACAGTTAAAAATGATTTAGAATTTGTAGAGAAAATAAAAAATTTAAACTTAAATAAAGATTTGTTAGTATTGTTACGACAGCGGAAGTGACGTGACGCTGGTAACACGTAATGTGTTCTAGAAACATCACGAATAATCCAATTTTGCTAGGCGCCCTCTATTCTTGTATATAAGTGCGCCAGACAATTAATCAGAATGGTATAATGGACAGAGAGATTGGAGATATAGACGGACAATTGAGTCAAGCACGGTAGTGAGTAAAGTGCGTGAATCGTTCGTTGAGAATTATAGCGTGTGTTTAAGGGACTGTGGAAATTAAGTGTATTGCAAAGTTGTGTTGAGAAAGAATAAACTAGTTTTATTTAAGAAAGGACTTGTATTGCTGAAGTTTCTCGGGAAGAATTTCTACTGGAAATTATCAAACGAGCAGAGACGTAACAAACTGGTGTCAGAAGCGGGATAGAAAATGAATAAATAAATACAAAAAAAAAGATGGAAACGAGAGGTGGCAAATCAAACTACAACTTAGCAGATTTGATGGCAGCAATACAAGAACAGCAAAATAAACAAGAAGAGAGATTACAGCAGTTGTTGGAGGAAAACGAAAAGAAACAAGAATAGTAATTACAGCAGTTGTTGGAGGAAAAAGAAAAGAAACAAGAAGAGAAATCACAGCAGTTGTTGGAGGAAACAGAAAGAACGAGAAAAGAAACAAGAAGAGAGATTACAGCAGTTGTTGGAGGAAAAAGAAAAGAAACAAGAAGAAAGTCTCCAACAATTGAAAGAAAGCCAAAGTACACAAATGGAAAACATTAGTAAATTTCAAAGAGAATTAAATGAGTTACTGTCATTTACAGAAAAAGGATATATTAGCCATCGACCTAATCAGCCTCAGACAATGGGAAGACCTTCCAGACTCCGCAGCTAAACCCTAATGCAGACATCTTCAGTCCTGTTAAAAGTCACATCCCAGATATGAATGTCAGCAATAGGGGTGATCTAGTACGAAGTAAGCCACAGGAATTCGATGGGAAGGCACCGTGGGAAGCATATAGAGCTCAATTTGAGCTCCTGGCAGAGATGAATGGATGGACAGAGAAGCGGAAAGTAGTGTACCTGGCAACAAGCCTGAAGGGACAACCACTGGAAATACTTGGACAGTTGTCAGCAGACGAGAGGCACAACTATAGGTGCACTTGTAGCTGCTCTAAAGCTCAGGTATGGAACTCAAAATCAGTCTGAAGTCTACAGGACTAGGTTTAGGACGAGAGATGGCAAGAGCTGCCACAGGATTTGGAAAGTATGGCACACAAGGCCTACCCAACTGCACCACCCGATGTCCTCAAGTTCTTGCTGAGGGATCAGTTTGTAGATGCCTAGGACAGTCCACAACTGAAGACAGAAGTGAACCAAGCACACCCCTCTACTATGCAGGATGCAGTGGCCAGAGCTTTTGAATTTGAATCCTACATTAAGTCCAGCACAGAGGTACCAACGTTGGTACAGTCATCAGGATTCAAGGCCAGAAAAGGTCAGCTTTCAGAGAGGTTTGAAGGACTTTGCTAGCACTGTAATAAACCTGGGCACAAGAGAGCTCAATGCTGGCCCTCAGCACCAACCACTACTGGTTTCCTGAAGCTGACTTATTGGTAGTATTCTTCTTACACTGGTCCTCATATGTCCTTGCTCTCCACAGTTCCAACAACCTTTCTGGGTAGCAGCCTTTCCTGTCGTGGCATCTTCCCTGTGTTGAAATTTACGCCCGCCAACCCCCCATTGTGAAAGTCCCAACAGCTAAGTGTAAAATGGCAAAGCACACATAGTGTCTACATGACAGGGAAGCTGGATGGCCAAAGGTGCAACTTTGTCATAGATTCTGCATCTCAGCAAACCATTGTGAGTATCAAGGTGCTGGATCACAAAGGAGTACCAGAAGCTGTACAGAATCTCTGTGGTGTGACAGGACATTATGCAAGGTTATGGGGACCAGTGTGGGTAACTATTGAGCTCATGGGCATGAAGAACAGACAGAAAGTATACTTGGCTGACATTGAAGACCAATTCATATTAGGATTGGACTATTCACTACCGAGGAAGTGTGTAGTTAACTTCGATAAAATGACGATTGGAAACAAGAAAGGACAGATTCAAGTAAGTGTTGCTACATCCGTTGATCTGCATGTCACAGCATCTAAATCAACTACAATACCCCCTATGTTAGAGAATATAATACGGGGTAGGATAAAAGAGCATCCCCAAGGAAG
>NW_013666865.1:96095-97182 GCF_000517525.1 Limulus polyphemus | reverse complement strand
AAGAGGGGTTGAACTAACCAGGTGTCATCAAGCTGAAGTCAAAGTGTTTGAAGAAGTTGAAATGGTGAAGTGGAATCAGCTATAAATATTAAAGCAGAGCAAGAGAAAGATCAAGGTTTGAAGCCAACAATTGATTTTCCAAAATCAAGTGTTTTGTGCCCTGCTTGGGAGAAGATGTCTAGCTTAAGCCCTGTGACAAAGAACTAGTAGACACAATGGGACCAGTTGAAGCTTGATGATGGTGTTCTTCTCCGGAGATGGGAACTGCAGATGGGAAAATGACGACCTGGCATATATCGAGAAAGTTACGGGAAGTTGTGTTGCGGCAATTCCACGATAGTTTAACAGGAGGACATCTCGGAGTTAAGAAGACATTGAGGTACCTACGACAGAGATTTTACTGGATAGGTATGAGGCAAGATGTGGAAGAATGGTGCAAGACATGCAGTACATGTTGTGCTAAAAGGGAACCCAAGCATAAAGGACGTGCTCCAATGAAGTTATATCAAGTTGGCACACCAATGGAAAGGGTAGTCATTGACATTGCTGGTCCTTTGGCGTTATCATGGTCCAGGACATTTCAGTTGGAACGAAGTGAATAATGGAACAAAAGATGCCACTGAAGACATGTCACCTGAAAAAGCCACTGTCGAATAACAAATTCTACCCAGTTTTGAGAAGGGAAACAGTGAAGCCCTTTATAAAGTTACTACCACTGATGTGACTATTACCGATAATAGGACAATTCCTGATGGAGCAGATGAACCCCACATGAAGCAGAAGCCAACGAGATGGAGACCAGTACGGAAGAAGCTACGTCCTGTAAAATTAAGAGACTTTGTTGAACTTTAATTTTGTATTTGTAAATTTTGTACAATTAATTAAGTTATTGTTAATTTTCTATTGGTTTCATATAAGTTGCTATTGTTCGGGATGAACAATACTGAGGAAGGAGCAGTGTTACGACAGCGGAAGTCACGTGACGCTTGTAACACGTAATTCGTTCTAGAAAGATCGGGGAACATCACCAATAATCCAGTATTTGCTAGGAGCCCTCTATTCTTGTATATAAGTGCGCCAGACAATT
>NW_013666865.1:90082-95141 GCF_000517525.1 Limulus polyphemus | reverse complement strand
AGAAAGGACTTGTATCGCTAAATTTTCATCCGAAAGAAATTATACTGGAAATTAACAAACGATCAGAGACGTAACAATACTTTGCCAATTATCAAGTAATTCACTCCTGAGGATGAGGTTGTAACGTCCAAACATGGTAGAGTCGTCAACTTTTTGAAGGCCATAGATAGGCCTAAATAAAATGTTTTTAATTGTGTACCAGTTTAACGTTGAATATTATTTATGATTCTAACTTTATACACAAGTGCTAAAATACTATAATAATGCATTAGACTAACAGTTGATAAACCTGTGTTTTATTGGAGTCAAACTGATAAAAATGAATCAAAAACTACTACAAAGAAGCCTTTTAAGATTACAAGTTGCTCTGATGTTTGAAGATTACGCACTAGGCTTAAAAAGTGTTTTCATGGAGTAGAAAAGGAAAACTTCGCGTTGTGATAAAAGAGAATCAACAATTGAAAGAAACATGTCTAATAGACTAACAGAACAAGAAAATATATTAAGTAGATTTGTGATTTCCACAACAGCTCACATGAAGAAAAATTTTTATGACAAAATAAAAGGTTATTTGAGGGGGGGGGGATACCAAATGTTTGCTGGAAGTCTCTGAGTAGTTTTGAAGAAAGCCTACAGGATCCAGATGTAACCTGCTTCTTTGTCTTAGTAGACTAGAAAAAATGGGCAATATGTTTTACTAGTACACCAGAATTCATTACTCAATTATTTATTTTTAAGGGAAGGTAAACAACATTACTCTCTGATTTTTATAAGCCCTGCACCTTTTCATTGGATGGAATGAAAGTCGATTCACGTGTTATGTATGATCCACATGAGTACTCTGTGGTTACAACTTACTTTGTTTATGGTGAGAGGTCTCTACTTCTACTTTGAAGGCACCTTCACGATAAGCACGCTTTTGGACGTGATTCAAAATGGTATTATATGTACTTAGATGGGAAAAGGTCGTGGACCTCTACGTGAGTTTAATTTGTATTTAGAAAATCACAGCTTCTCTAATTCATTGAACCAAAAGCCAGCGTTTGCTTTACTGAACATTCCTCGTTTGATAAAGCTGATGAGAAAGTTCATCTTGGATTCTAGATTAATTCTTCTCTGTGGCACAGTTATTATACAGAATCAGACTCTTGATGCTTTAAAATAGGATCAATAAGAACTTAAAATGGAAACATCTTGCTGTTATGGTTAGTGACAAACAGAACTTTAATAGGGCAGCGCAAATATTTTACTATCCCACAGCTAAAACTATCCATTATCTCATTCCAGAAATAAGCAAAAATAAAAATCATTTTCCTGAAAGAGATGAAACTAATGATCGGAGATAATTGATTCCAGGATCTAGATTGATTCCAAAAAGTCGAACAGTGTTTAGAATAGCAATCTAATACACTTCTTTTATCTCTCTGTCAGCTTAATTTTGAATTCTGTTTCAATGCCAATGAGAGTAATATCGTTAATAGAATGGCCAGGTTGGTTAAAGTGTTGAGCAACAGGGAAATCTTTTTCGATGTTAATATAAGACTTATGTTGATTAAAATGCTCTCTAAGTTTTTAGTGTATGTCCTATATATATATATTGGTTATTTCACATTTTACACTGAATAAGGTAAATGGTGTTTTGTGTTCCACAAGTGATTTCTTTGGAAATTTTAAAGTTTCATTATTGCACTTGTCAGAAAATGAGTCAATAGTTTTTATGAACTTGCAGGTTTGACAACGAGCTTTATTACGTGGATGACAACCATTTTTTGGTGGGATGTAATTCGCTTTTTCGGAAGAAGACAACAGGAACTTCAGGAAATATCTGTTTAAGACGATTGTTCAGTTGTAGGAGTTGAAAATATTTTTTCATAATTCGTTAAACGTTTTCAAGTTTCAAGTTATAGGTAAAAATAATAAAAGAAATTATATTTGAAACTTTGGTAGTTGCCGGTTAGCTTTCGTGTTATAGTCATCTTCGTGAAGAATAACAATAGCCCCACTCTTGTCTGCTGGGTTTATTATGATGTTGTTCGATTTGCGATTGTTTAGAGCAGTTCTTTCATTTTGGTTAATATTATTATGACATTGATTGGAACATTCTAAGGTTTGTATTATATCAGTTTCTACTGCTTTAATATAATTCTCTAAATGTGGTTCTCTGTTTTGTGGAGGTGTCCATGAAGACTTTTTTTCAAGTTCAGTGTATGTTGATTTTCAGTAGTGTGGAGTTTCTTGTGAACAAATTCGCGAAGTATTAGTTTTCTAGAGAATTCATGCAGATCAGAAAAAGTTTGGGCTCATTAACATAGCTGTTATTTGGACAAAAGTTGAGACCTTTGCTAAGGCGACTGAGTTCTGCTTCAGAGAAAATTATATGTGAAAGAAATATGTTGGAAGTTACCTGTACGATTTATGAGGTCACTGTAATTTTTAACACATTTCTTAGTTTGAGAAGGCTTATGCGTATTAGAGGATGAAGTGTTTTTAAAAAAAAATTAAGCCGATCATTGTGAAATAAAGGGACTTGATAGTTTCTGGTAGATTGTTTGATGCTGTGGTAGTTTCTTTATGATAAAGAAGAGGATTTGAAAGAATGCTGTTAAACGCACTTTTTGAATTGGTATTATTGGTAGGAAGCTGTTTTTGTTATACTTTTTAAGAAGGAATGTATCAGTTCTCTTTGTAATTTTTTGTAGTTCTTTTTCTTCCAGCGAAAGATTGATAACAGTGGGAAATTTCTTTATCTAGAATATCAACAGAATTTTGACAGAAGATTTTAGCGATATTCATGATTTTTAAAGAGGTGTTTTCAAGATTCTGGAGCCATTTTTTACACAAATTCTGATCATGTGTTCTATTGTGATTGGTGCTTTTAATGCAAGAGATTGAGATATATTTCGTTTTTTTATGTTATACACTAGCGAATTGGCATGTTGATAATGTCTTGAGAGTTTCTCAGTGAGTTTAACTTTCTGAAATTGTTGTTTTCTGCTGTAGTTGAGTCATTCGCCGCTTGTTTCAGGTTGAATGTTGACAGATATTGGTGTAAGGATGTCGTTGTAATCGTGAAATAGAGGGTGAGGAAATTTAAGGTAAAGAAGAGGGATGGTAACTGTCTCTTCATTGACGAAGTATAAACAGTGCTGTGCTGGTCGTTGTGAGAGTTGATGCCAACAGATGAAGGACTATTGTGTTCTAATGAAGGTAACTCTACAAGGGACTGATCGACTGGTGAATATACTAAACATTTCTTGGAAGACCAGATAACCTTCATGACGTCACGCAACTCCCTTTATATATCACTTATTCGATTACGCCACCATTCCCAGTTTGCCCTTGAAGAAGAAAGGTCCCCGTTTTGAAAGCTCTCGGGTTAAAGTTTTTTTTATCATTTTGTATCAAGACCTGTTAAACCTCCGTGTTTTTCTAACATCATGAATAATTATTTTATTTTAATCATGCAATCTTCATTTTTATATATTACTTACAGCACATAAAAACCCTGTGAAGTGTGTAATTGCTTCATTAACATTCAGCTCTGGTGTCATTGGTTTATTTATTTTTTAACTTTGTTCTCCCTATAAAAGTAAAAACATTAATCTGACCAGTTCAGTAGTTGCTTGTCCAAAGGACATGCAACGCTTGACACCAGTGATGTCAGGTACATGCTGGGAGAGTAGATTGGTTTGGTCAGTGGCTATCAATTATATTTTACTGACGGCGAAATTACTAGAAAGCCAGGGGCCGGGGAGGCGAGTATGGGAATTGGTGCCATGAGTGTTGAGCTTCGAGATGGTAATGTAACTTTACAAATAACTAGCTTATAACATATTTAGTCATTGAATACTAGTAAGATATAAAACTTTTATACTACATTGTTCTCAAACACTTTTAATAAAACAGCTGCTGCGGAACACAGATCAAGGTTGTTTGGTAGTTGGATACAAGAACCCTAAAATAAGAAACCCTAAGATTTTTTGCAATGTATACTATTGAACATTTATCATTTAGCTTGATGTTACAAAGAAAGATAAACATTTTGAATTTCATTTTGAAATATCGTTATTACAACTTACCCCATGTTGTCTACAAGTCTCTGAAAGCTGCTGTTTTCTAGTTATTCCTTTGAAAACATTCTTTTATTATAAATGATCATTCATACCTTCTTTTCTAAATGTCACAGCTGTCCACATCAACTTGAACCCCATAATTTCGTCTCCAATCTTTCCTTGTCCACGTGATGTCAAAAATCTACAAGAAAAGAAGGGTTCACTTGAAAACAAAAAACAACGAAAAATATAAATCATTATCAAGAAGAATATACATATATTTCCAGCTAATTCAAGTTAGCATTCTCTTAGGTTAGATTAAGTAATTTCAAACTCACTAAAACCTGGCTTGTAATTTTATAACATACAATAGTTAAGAGCAAACCACAATATATCTAACTATCTACCTATCTTGAAGTTCCAAAAGCTTTTTAAACAAAATTGTCAGGGCTAGAATTTAATCTTTTTCTTCTCTCGCATTGTTATCCTTAAAACATTGTGATACAAAGAAATACTCTTGGCTTTCTTAGTAAAGTATCTGTGTCCTTATTTAATCTTTTGAACAAAATTAGATCAGGGTTATCATTAAATTTTGAAGGAACTGTGGTATTAAAACAGAAATATATAAATGTAGGTAATATGATGTATTCATTTTGTTGAAGCCAGAGAATTGTGTGTAATTCGTCGTAACATCCATTCAAAGTGTGCTGCTTTTGTTCATATATACACACTCCACTTAAAAATTAAAGGATAATAAGTTCTGGTAATATTATATCTAATATAAAACCGATATCAAATAATTTCAATAACCACAGCCCCATCTATCAGTCGTGACATAAAGTCGTGGTGATTCGGCACCTTTAAGAACTAATTGTTGCCACCAAAAAACTGATTGCTTTTTGGATGGGCATGTAAAATTCCTTTCTGACGTAACATATTTATACACTAAGATCATACATTTACAAACTCAAAGGAATACAACGTTAAAATCATTACACAATAAATAA
>NW_013666865.1:86185-89082 GCF_000517525.1 Limulus polyphemus | reverse complement strand
ATTTGAAAGAGTGACCGTTAATAACGTCGTTATTTGTTTTGTGCTTTTCAAATAAAAGTTTTCTATACCCATATAAACTGTCCATCTCTCTATATATACATTAAATATTTATTAAAAAGAGGGACTTGCTCTAAAAAAAAAAAAGACTCTACATATACTTCGGTATCATACTATAGACTGGAGTAACACTAAGTTGATACAACAGATAGAATTAAAATAGAATTGAATACCAGTGAAACTATTGAAATTAAATATATATATAAAATATATTCTATATGAATGTATATATATATAATATTAAACAAGGAAGTTGGTCCAGGTCTAGAAATAATAAAGTACTAGATAGATGTTTTGTAATTATGGGTAGTTTAGGCCTGGATGGCGTTATTGGTATGTACATGATTATGTGGGTATATAAGTCCCAGCTATGCCTTTCCCGTTACTCCTGAATATGGTGTCGTAGGACCCCGAGGGCAAGTCCCTATTTTTTAATAACTATTTATTGTGTAATGATTTTAAAGCTGCATTTCTTTTAATTGTAAATAGATATTTTGCACAAGTGACGTTTTAAATAATTTAAGATCATAAATGTTCAGCTTAAGGATTTCAAAATTTCAAGACCACTATATACTATGTACTGAATAGGATTTGTAAACGTAGGAAGGTGTATAAATGGGCATTGAGAAAATCGAGAAAGAGACATGGAACAGTTCGTAAGGTGAGAATGTACAAACACAAATGTTAATGGCAAATATCGTTTGCGTGCCCTAGGCAACAGTACGCAACATAATCAAGAAGAGCCTTCATCTAGAAATGAGGCCAACAAGCTATCAGTTCACAAAGATAAGGATTCAGTAATTTCTCCCATTAAACCGTCACATACCTCAAGCAGCTGTAAAATTAAATGAGCATTTATGCTATGACATGCCTATGAACTTCTATGCCCTCAGACTGTTGAAATAGGACTGACAAACCTGGTGCACAGATGGATTATGGTTAGACTGTAGAATGGAGTGGTTTGCTTTGGACGTGACGGCATTAGAACAGCCTTTTGCAATGGAACCACACTGAAAAGCTATTATCAAGATAGATGGTTATCAGATAGAGCACGACAAGAAGTAGTCCAAAATCGTTATAACTTAACGTATTCCACTCTCTGTATATATCATGATTTCATACAATCTTGTCTGGACTGTGTTACACATTTGCAGGATTTCATATAAAGTACTTTACTCATCACTGAACTTATACATTTTAGTGATTAATAAACAAATTCACAATTAATATGTTTCACATTCTTATACACAAGAAGACAACATTTGGATATTTCACTCATGCAAATAGCCATTACATAAATGAAAACCTGTCAATCATAGAAGTCTGTTGCGAAATGATTACGAGTACCTGGAATTATAATTATAATAATGTATACTGCTTCCAACCATTGGTGCACTTATTAAGATATCGGATCAAGGCAAAATACTTTCCAAAATGCAAATAAACGATTCTAATTAATAGGCTGATAGGATATTTACTAAAGCTGAATCAGATGTACGAAGCCACATGCAGATGTCACGTCAATGTACAGAGGCACAGTGAAGTGGATTCCAGCTTGGTCATAATATGGCACAAAACAGTTTATCTACATTGATGCAATGAACATGTTAATTATTTTTTACCAATACCATAACGTAAATAAATATATTTTTCACTAATGCAGCCAGATCTATACAATTAGCAAATGTAGTTAGGGTTGAGGTTTAAGCTGTTGACTTAATGTGTTCCTAAAGCAAAATGTTCACTGGTGTTACCCAGGGTAAGAATTTCGTAAGGCCAATCCAAGGGAAAAGGGGTTGGTGCCCCATCTTGCAGAATAACACACGTTCTGATAGCAGCATCAGCTTTCAAATGTAGTCATAAAAGTTTTCCAGCATGTTTTCATATGTAGGTCCAATGACTCAGTTGCTGAAGCAGTAGTTTCTTTGCTTACATTGGGCCCGTATGACAACATTAAACTTAATCCTATAAATAAACTTCATACAATAGTTAAAAAAGTAAGAGTTGTATAACTCTAACACCTTATGAAAAGCATAGTTTAATTCCCAGTAACTTTATTTTACCTAGATTATATGCCTTGCCTAAAGTTCATAAGATTGATAATAATTTCAGACCTATTGTATCCTATGTTAAGAGTTCAACTTATAATGTAACAAAATTTATATCTAAACAAAATCTCATTTTTAAGGGATAAAAAGTTAAGAATTCGTTTAAATTTGTGGAAAGAATTGAGCATATAATTTTAGATCAAAAAGATATTTGGGTGTCATTTTATGTTCACCAAAGTACCTGTGAAAAAAAGCTATTGAATATTTTGAGAAATAACTGAAAGAATATAATAATTCAGTCTTAGAAGTAATGGATATAATTAACCTGGTAGAACTAAGTGTTGAAAACTCATTTTTCCAAATTAATAGCAAAGTTTAAACAGAACGAAGGTTTAGCTATGGGTTCTCCTTTATCTCCGTTATTGTGTGATTTGTTTATGGACAGTTTTGAAAGTGAAGCACTAGAAAAAGCAAATAAAAAACTTGAATTTTGGTTAAAGTATGAATATGACACATATTTCATCTGGCGGTATGGTAAAGATGAACTAGCTAATTTTGCTAATTACCTTAGTAACATTGATAATTCTATAAGATTTTATTATGAAGTTGAGATAAATGGTTGTTTACCTTTTATGGATGTTTTAGTGAGTAAAAATAAGGATAAATTGGAAACTACCATTTATCGTAAACCTTTCTCTGTAATCATTCCGCCACATCAACAATCTTGTCACACTACATCTCACTACATTTTACTCTTATGTGGATAGGATATTAAAATTATGTTGCAAATAG
>NW_013666865.1:74638-85649 GCF_000517525.1 Limulus polyphemus | reverse complement strand
AAATATATATATTTTTCTGATAGACAAACCGATAAAGAAAGTCAGCGAAATTCTTAATACAGCTGAAGATAAAATTGATTTAATGGAAAAATGTGGCATATATAAAATATTATGTGAATGTAAAAAAATTTATATAGGACAAACTATAATAAATTTAAAATTCAGACTGAATCAATAAAAAAGAAATGTTAAAAATAATAATATTACTATTTCACCTTTATCAGAACATGTTAGTGAAACTAATCACACAATTCAATGGGGAAAAATTGTTATTTTATCACAACCTGGAAATTTAATTGGTATGAATATACGTGAATCTATTGAAATAATTAAATGTAAAAAAAAGTAAATTTAAATTATTGAATACGGATGATGTATCTGATGGAAATGTTGTCAGCAGATGGCGTGAAATTCTATAATATGTATATTGGTGATTTGATAATTGTATAAATAAGTGTCATTTGTACAAAACATTTACACTCCTGAGGATGACGCAGTAGTATACGTCGAAACATGTAGAGTGTATGAGATTGTTTTCCAGTTTCATCGGGTTTTTTTTTACCACTTTTTATACTGTACAGTAAGTTATTGTATTTTAGTAATTAGGAGTCTGGATATAATTTCATTTTTATAGAATTGTGTATAAAATAATCGTTGTTTTTTAAAATTGTGAGTTTTTAACATTGAACATTACACACGTGCCAAAAAAATAAAATACCACGATATGTTTGTTTATTGTTAACCATAATTCTACCAACAGCGGGTATTGAAACCCGATGTTTAAAGCTATAAACCAACAGGTATATCGCTGTGCAAGAGGGTGGCAAGTTGGGCAAAAATTTCGATACGAAAAGAGCGTGTAGAGTCGCTACTGCCCCCCAAAACGTAAGCTTGTTTGTTTACTTTATAGTGACTACATTTTCACTTTAACCTAGCTATCTTGTTTCTGTATTTTTTACAATCCCTATCCTCCATTTTAATAATCGTGTGCTCCCCAGTGGCACAGCGGTATGTCTGCGGACTTACAACGCTAGAATCCTGGTTTTGATACCCGTGGTGGGCAGAGCACAGATAGTTCATTGTGAAGCTTTGTGATTAATTACAAACAAACAAAGAATAAGAGTCGCTACTATTTATATAAAGTTATTAATTTAATGCTTCTGTGCTTACATGTTTGAAAATGTATTTATTGTACTTCAAAGTTGGCGAAGCACTGTAACAACAGGCCTAATATTCGTGATAAAAATATTCTAGAATTTCGATTTATTTCTACACAATTTTCTTAAGTGGTCAGAACAAATTTGAAATCGGAAATGCGTTTACCCCAGTGGTACAGCGGTAAATCCCTGCGGTAGACACAGAAGATAGCCCACCGTGGTTTTATTCTAATACAAAGAAATAGAAACGCATACAAAAGCATTTTATGCACATCTATTGTCAGGCACAAGTTATTACTCAAGATGCCTTTCGTACGATACTAGAACGCGTCACCTGGGTTAGAACGTAAGAGTAACACGATAACAATATTCGTTTAATACTATTTATATACAGTATGAAACCTTTAATGTTACGGTGTCAAAAAGCCTAGCGTAATTTTTTTAACACAAATGAATGTTAGAGAAAATCTATTCTGTTGTATCTATTTCCTTACGAATATGTGGTTTGATTGTCAAATAAGAATCTTTCTATAATGGATACAAACACGATAACTGCGCTACTGAATATTGTTTGTTTTGTTGGATTTTACGCAAAGTCACTCGAGGGTTACCTATGGTAGTTGTCCCTAATTTTGACATTACATACTTGAGCAAAGATAGCTAGTGAACGCCACTCACCGTCAACTTTTGGACTTCTCTTGTCAGACTAAAAGATGGGATTTTTCAAACACTCCAAAGGGCGGAGCGCAACTTTTGTATTTATTTTGACGGGAAACGAACGTAAAACATAACTTTAGCTCCACATATCAACGTAACAACCACTGGGCTACGTTCCGTCCGCAGTATTGAATAAAACCTCGTTAAATTGATAATTGTTTCTATCTATATTATCAAAATTCGGACACTTTGCCTGGTTCGGTTGCAGCACTAGTAAGAAGCCGTCCACATGAAGGATAGCTTCCATTGTGTAGAGAGTTTGAAGAGGGTTCAAAAACTAGGCGATTAAACGTTACAGGTGATCTAAAGGTTTAATTTCAATATATTTGAAATTGTTCTATATTTGATGGAACTCAACAAATATTATTCATAGGATAAACAAATTGTTAAATACACAACAACAACAATCGAGTCAAGGTATCTGTGGAAGGGAATCCAAATAACCTGATTTTGTACAGCTACTGGTAAACTATTTTTTTAGTTTTGATTTTCTGTTAAAAGTAAAACATAAAATATCACCTAACCAAGATAGAGAAGATTATAAAATCTCAACTAACATCACAAAATATCAACACAAGCAGAAGGTGTGGATAATTATTCTTTGAAAGTTCAAACTTTCATTAAAACTTCTCACAGGGCTGTGTTTTTCTTATAGCAAAACCACATCAAACTAACTGCTGTGTACAGCAAGGGGAATCGAACTCATGATTTTAGCCTTGTAAATCCGTAGACTTGTCGGTGTGCATATATATTAACTGTAATAAATAATTTTACTTTATTGTTTGCTATCAGGTGTACCCTGTGGTAGAGTTCCGAATCTCGGAGAAGGCAAACTGGATTCAAATTCATGCGATACCAAAGAATATTCCCCTCATTTTAACCCATGGGTCTGCTATAAGAGTTGATAGTCAGTATCTTAGCATGGATGGTAGGTATTAAGGTGCTGATGAGGGCCTTCCCTCTGGTCAGTAGTCCACAATTTGGGACAGAGGCAGATAGCTTAAATCGCTTCGCCATAAATATAAAATATAAATACTTTCAGGCATTATAAGGGTTAAAATTAAGGGTAAAGGCTGGAAGTCATACAGATGTAGAAATATAGGATGGTTTATTTGTACTACAAAGTTTTAATACCTGCATTTTATGCCAAAATATTAAGGGTGACTGCCTGCAAACAACAGGCTGCAGACAATGAAAGACAGTAGGTGCTGAAACGCCACTCAACTTCTAGCCCCTAATATGATCTTCCGTAACGCCTGTCTAGTTTAACATTTGTGTTAGATGGAATATCCCTAATACTTTTGGTTGCTATGACCACAGACATTTTTCATTATGATTTAATGGATATTACTGGAAATGGATAATTATCATTCACTTTTTTTTAGGTTAGAATCTCGTATTACACAACTCGGTTTTAGTTATAATTATATAATGTCTGTAAAAATTACTTAAAGTCGTTAACAATCGTCTTCGCCTCACAGTTCATCTTTGTAATAATGTCCTTAGATAATAGCTTAAATACTATCATTTTTAAGAGAACCATTTGGGTAATTAAGAGTAATTTGTATTTATTGAAAGTATGTGCAGACCAGGCATTACCTAATGCCTAGCTCGTCGGGATAAGGATAGGATGTTCCAAGGTTCGAGGCTCTATATGCTACTGAATATGCTCCATATTATCAGCACTTGAGGCATTTTAACTGTAACTTTGATTAGTCATATCAGCATAGTTGTTTTAGACAGTTTGTAAGAAATCAGTTACGTAACAATGTCTAATTGAATAAACTGATAATAACATAACAAATCTGTTCATGAAATAACGATAACGCTTCAAAAAAGAGTTTTTATTAAATTCTGGAATAAAAATTGCCCTTCAGTATTTATTTGTACGTTTTGAAGCTAGTAAAGTACTTGAGATACCATATATGTTGACCTTTTGAGAACCATCGTGAATATATTATGTGCGTTAAGTCGCATCTTTTGCTGACGCATTCATTTTGGTTCAGTTACTCCTAGTAACGAATTATGTGTTTGTTTGTTTGAAGTTAAGCACAAAACTACACAATGGGCTATCTGTGCTCTGCCCACCATGGGTATCGAAACCCGAATTCTAGCGTTGTAAGTCCGCAGACATATCGCTGTGTCTTTGGGTGAAGGTAATGATGTACGCCATGCATTATGTTCTTAAACCATACTGACTTGTAGGACCCGCAATATCATCATTAGGTATCTGATAAAGCTTTTTCACGCGAGTAGAAGCAACAATGCTGTAGACAATTTTCTCGTTAAATATAGGATTTATAAAGAAATAATGGGAGCTCTAAAAGTGCAAATAATCATAAGCAAATAATTGAGAAATGAAGAGGTATAAGAAAATAATGAAGTGTTTTGAGCTTACCCTGTGTCATCACTATTGAGGTTATCCAAGGCCAACTTCAAGATTTTGTCCTTTTAAACTTTTATTAATATGTATGATATACCAAACTTGGCAATTGCAAAAATGTAGACAACAAGAAATAAAACATTTTGAACCCAAAATAATTAAAACGGCTTCACAAAAGCAAGAGCTATAGGAATATAAGCAGATGAAGTAACATTCTGTGCTCAATGTTGACTTAATTGTTAATATTGGTTGCTGTCTGTTTGCGTGGTGTCTCTGAGTAAATAAGCATGAAAGTACGAAGCCACTGATACACATTTCTTATCTGAAGAATGATGTTTATCTATAAACAGCAAGTATACAACCTAGCAAATACTCGTGTTTTCTGAAGACACTTATTTTAAGTATTTTGGGACCAGCTCCAGCAGTTTCTCAATGGCTCGGCGGGTAGTCTGCGGTCCACAAAAAAACTGAGTTTCTATACTTTTGGTGGGCACAGCACTGATAGCTTAATAACAACAAAAAGCAGCTGCAGGAAGTTTTTTGTGTACAATTATATGTAGCAGACTTTTAACAGTTTGGACTTTTTAAAGGTGACATTACTTGCATGTGCAATTTTCTGACTTAATAATAATGTTTGCTTAAGAACCTTTAACGAAGTCAGATTTCGATCTTTTGGTAAACTCCATATGCAGGGAAAAATTACTTTTATACCTAAAATTTTAGTTCTTGAGGAGCGATTTTGGTAAATTTGGAATTAATTAGTTTCTTTTGTTATTACTAACCCCGCTGCAATTAATTTTTCGGTGTAAGGTACATATCAACAATTTCCGAAAGGATAACTTCGAAGATGACATTGAATGACCTCAATAATATCTTCAGAGATTAGGTCAAGAACGCCTTGTTACATACCACTAACAATTATTTTCCTATACCTTTCCATTACTCAAAAACATTTCGCTTATTTTGAAGAAACAAATCCATCTGCTACAACTGAATGACAGCCTTAAAGAAAATGTTCATGAAGTTTCCGTTATCTCCTTCCGATAGAGCAAAAGTCTTAAATACATGCAAAAGTACTTGCATTAAATACATCCCACCATAGAAAATTATCATCCATGTAATAAAGTGAATTACATCTCACCATAGAATGATTATCATCCATGTGATAAAGTGAATTACATCTCACCATAGAATGATTATCATCCATGTAATACATCTCACCATAGAATGATTATCATCCATGTAATAAAGTGAATTACATCTCACCATAGAATGATTATCATCCATGTAATAAAGTGAATTACATCTCACCATAGAATGATTATCATCCATGTAATACATCTCACCATAGAATGATTATCATCCATGCAATACATCCCACCATAGAATGATTATCATCCATGTGATAAAACTCATCTTTTTTGTCTTTTTCCGACAAATATAACCAAAAGAACTTTAAAATTACTAGATTTACTTGCGCAACACCATTTACTTCGTACAGTGCAAAAAAGATCAACCAACAATATGTAGGACAGACCCAAAGGACTACTAGAGAGCTTTTCAACAACCATAAACCTTCTATTAACACCGAAAAAGAACTCCCTGTTCAACACTTCAACCAACTCGGTCATTCTATTAATTATGTTACTCTCATTGGAATTGAAACTGGTTACAAAACTAAATCTGACAGAAAAATCAAAGAAGTTTATTGGATTTTAACTTTTAATATTGTTAAACCTTGTGGAATAAATCTAAGTCCTGGAATAAGTGATGTTCGACCACTTGGTAAATTATATATCAGAAAAATGAAAAACATTTTACTGTTTCAAGTGTGACGTGAATTCTTTACTTTTACCCCTAAACTTTCTTAATATTCATTTTTATGTGCTGGCGTAAAAACTCGTCAAAAACGACGGGAAATCACTTGAAACCAAATCTATTCAAAATATAACTCGCACTACACAAGAAATAAATAAAATGATAAAATTTTATTTCCTAGGAACACGATACATAATGCTCCTGAATCCACTACACATACATGAGCAAACATGCTACATTTTAGTGCCTTTGTATAAAAGATTAAAACTTACACACCTGTTTTTCTTCTGAGGAAAAGTCGTCCTCTTCCCTACAGATAATTGGTTGTTGTTGTTTCTTATTAAGCACAAAGCTACACAAAGGGATATCTGTGCTCTGCCCATCACGGATATCTAAACCCGGTTTCTAGCAGACATACCGCTGTGCCACTGGGGAGGCCAGGTAATTGGTATCTTCAGTCTGTTTTCACAAAGGCTTTTTTTTGTAATAATTCCCAACCATAGATTTATGCTAATTTTTGACTTATTTTTCTTAAGAGTCTTCCCGACTTTCCTATTCGGATCCTACCTAGCTTGACGTCATAATGATGGGGTGTCACACACACAATATTCCCTGCCTGATCTGTTCCTGGGAACTACCTCCTTGACAGGGTATTTATACAGCAGAAAAGTGCCGAAATTTACGAGCTCTTTATGCCTACGTTAGCGATTAAATTCAACTAAAATGGGAACAGGCAATTAAAAGAGTAAGTATTATAGGAGAGATAGTGGATTTGGACTCTTGTAACTCGCGAAATTCGGAGAAATCGACCGACCGACACTTGGATTTTATATATATTGATGTTAGTTTTCCACTTTTTTATCTTTTAAGTTCTACCTACTTAACATTTTCTTTTTAATCAATCTTCATATCACATCTTTATTTTAATTTATCAGTACTCGATGTAGTTTCCCTTGACATTTTTCTTTTTTAAAACAAAACATCTATAAACTCTTTCCTGTTCAATCATACCTGAAAAAAATCTCATTATCGCAGAGTTTGTTAGAGTATTTTTCGTTTTCCATAATTGCAATGGCTGTCTGCTAGAAGAAGTTTTATGATGTTGATTTTCTTCAAAAACAGAGGATGAGTACGTTGTGTTAAAACGATTTTGGAGTTCTATCGTTATAGTCCGTATCGCTATGTCCGGTTATACTCTATCTGACCACTGTACATCTTTAGTTCTGCAGTATAATTTTTATTGCAAGAGGCTCCGTCATAAGCTGCTACTTTCAAAGTACATCCGTTCTCCCTCTGTTTTTCATACTTCATCTAGTGTACAATGATGACGATTTACCAGCTTCTGTTCCAACATCCCGATTGCACATGGTGACTTGACAAATATGTTATGTGTTCGTATGAAATAGCAGGAATACCAGTATATTCTCCAGCTGTTAAACGGATATGTTGAGGAGCAATTTGTGTACACGTGCCTTGTGTTGCTTTTTCATCCTTCTTGATTATATTGTGTACTGTTACCTGGAGCAGATGGACGGCTTTTTCTACTGATTTTTATGTTGGTAAATTGTCATCTTTCACAAAACGTCACTTTTCGACTTGCTGTGACTGGTGTATTCCTATATTTTCCAGTACCATTAAGTAGAAGGGACATCTCCATCTTTAAAATTATAAAATGTCGGTCTGAAAACATCTGATACATGATCTGACTGTATGAATATTTTGCGTCAGACAAAGGCTGTTACATACCTAAAAGCAATCAAGTTTTGATGGCATCACGCTATATATTTGAAATGTTAACGAATATCAAAAGTTAGTTATGAAAATGCGTTTAACCGTGACTTTATGTTGACAGGATTGGCACGTGCCTTACTGATTTGCATATTCAAAATTGTTTTAGTATAACTTACTCAACCCTCTGCAACATACATAATGAAATTAATGATTTTTATTAGAAGATGAATAAGATAAATAATACAACATATAACAAAGAGTCCATCAAGACAGCATGGTTGTTCAAACTTCGTACCAACATACACGTATGTACTAAAGAATTTATCATAAAGAAATCCAATTCACTTCTTGGTTCTCAAAAGAAGATCCTAATACTATAGACACACAGTAATAAGGTTAACTAAACAAACATTTACATAATCTAAAGGAAGTGTACCAAGCAAACGACTGAGATTTTCTACCCGGATGGCCATCTGCTCCTGTGAAGATATTGACATATTTTGCTTGGATCCTTCTGCTATTTTGATAAAGAATGTCAGTACAATGTTCTAAGAACAACTCCAGTAATAACTTAAGTAACATTAGCTACATGTTTCTCATATAACTATACCGAAAATTGAATTAGCTGGTAATTTTGTAGATGTCTGTCTGTCAGTAGAAATCATTACTGGTACATATTAAGTATCAGAAGATATTACTCTTTTAGCAAGTCATAAGTTACGTTGAAGCACTATTTAATTGTTAGAAAGAATGTTAGTTTCTTCTTTCCAGTGGCCCAGTGATAAGTTTGTAGGTTTATGGTGCTAAAATTCTGGTTTATATACCAGTGGTGAGCAGTGCACAGATATCTCATTGTGTAGCTTTGTGATTAACTATAAAATTAAACCTCTAAATGTCTGCTAGATTGTTCTGCATTGTGCTTGATTGACATTTGATAGTCTGATCATAGAACTGCAATTGAACTGTGTTACAGAATACTTTTTCATGTTATTTCCAAAATAGAATCGTCAAAAAATTGTCACTCTTAAATGATGTTACTGGGGTTTAAATATTTATAATTCAATTCAACTTATTAGTCAGATATGTTTTACAATTTTCTTTAGAAAGATCTAGATAAGTTTTACCACCTACAAAACGTAGCTCATCAGCATAAGCAGTCATTGTTTTTATTGAGTCTCGTTTACGAGTCATAAATTTGGCCTTATGTAAAAACTGGGTTCCTACAAGGTTAAGAATGCATTGATGTTTTACAGCAATGAAGGTCTAGCTGGTAATCGAGATGCTCCTCTGTATCAAATGCTGGACCATTCATGGTCAGCAGAAGATATTGTGTTGCTTGGTCTTGCAACTCAATGTTCCATACCACAACATTCTTAAAACACCAGCTATAGTTATCTAAGATATTGCTGCAGCTTCTAAGGTTGATGGAATGACTTGTTTCTGTTCACCAGTAATATTTTAGGTTTCAAACTTCATCAGATTATACTAGCTTTCGATTTGGAACAATCTGATACAGTTAGTCAGTGTACTAGCTCTGACTATGACTCCTCGTATCATCATTGATTTGGTTCTCAAAGAGACGTGTAACACATTGCTGCTTCAAATACACCTGTATCAACATCGTCTTGATCTTAATCCTCTCAAGATCGATAATAAATTTAAGCTGGATTAGTTTCTACTAATTTTTCTCTGAGGAATTGTAACCATAGTCCTCATTTCAACTCTGAATGTAATGTAGTTATTTGTGGGGCTGATTCTACACCTGGTCTTTCCAGAGTGTGACTGGAGCTTGTTAAACTAGTGGTTGAGATTATCATAACTGAATAGTATCCATTAAGACATATGAAAGAGTGTCTTAACATGCCACCTTAGAGAAGCCCTATCATTGGTGGCTTCTTCTCTTTTAACTAGTCGAAGTTACCAGTGACCAAAGGTAATATATATGGTAGTAATTAAGCATCAGTGGACAGAGTGAAAAACCTATGGAGCAGCTGGTGGAGAGTAAGAGAGGATTCCTTGTCTAGACTTGGGATCATATAATCATTGTTAACATCCTCTGATCACAGCCACCAATTTGCACATTTCCAACTGCTCTTGGGTATATGAAAGACTCCAAAAGAAATAAGTGGTTTCTGTAGTATAAATCAAAAATAAAGAAACCTAGAAGAACAAAATTAAAGATTATGTAATATTTAAACGAATAATCTAGAGAATACGTTCTGAATTCACAGTTAACCTTTACCTCGACCTTACAGATTCCTGGTCGCAGAACCCAAATATCAACCAGGTTTGTTGTTTTGGATGTTTGTGCAAAGCTACTCAAGGGTTATCTAACCTAGCCATTCCGAATTTTGATTAGAGGGAAGGAATCTAGTCAAGAAGGTCTATCACTAACTTTTGGGCTACTATAATGGAATAATGAGATTTAACCATCACTTTGATAATGTAGTGACAGAATCAAAGTATGATTTTTGTAACTTTGCGCCAACAAAGCACTCTTGTATTCACAAATGGTATGCTAACCACTAGGACAAGACAAAATAATTAGTGACTTTATCAGCATTGGATAACACTATAATAATAATGTTTCTTGGACAGTTAATTGTTTTTTCTTACTCACCGGATAAGTAGTCTGTTTCTTTCAGATAAAGCTGTTTTTTCTTCCACATTTTTATAATATTTCAGATCACCACAGTATCTTTTCACTAGATCTGGATTGAACTCGAAGCTGGAGTACCCATCAAATACAGATAATTCTGCATCTGCACAATTAGCTAAAGGGAAAAATATAGTTTGATCAATTTTAATCTACTATTGTATATAAAAGAGTACCTCAAAAAACATTTAAATATACAACCAAATTAAGTAGCATCCAAATAAAGCTTTTCTAAGCTCCATGGTTGCTCACGATCTATAGCAAAATATCTAATCAGTAAAATGTCCTAACTCACTTGTTGTAATTCAGTTGAAGTGTGGTTAGTTACAGGTGTAGATGGTGCCTAAAGTTTACTCTTGCTGGGAAGATTATATTGCTAGAAAATACTGACAAACAGTTTCACACAAGAAGTAGTGAAGAAAGTTAAATAGCTTGTTATCAGAAAGAACTCAAAATCAGTGCAATCTTTTGTAGCTAAAGTAGAAAATTCGATGACGAGGAACCCACTTTGAGACTAATAATGGTTGGAGACGGCTTGAATGGGTAATG
>NW_013666865.1:56088-73962 GCF_000517525.1 Limulus polyphemus | reverse complement strand
TATTGTAAGATGGAAAAGAATCATCGATAAGAATATCGACTATTTCATTTAATAAATGTTTTGTTTTGATATATACGTTGTTTGGGTTTTTTCATCTAAAAATAGAGACATTAATTTCTTTACGACCTAATAGAAGCAATTTCTTTAGAAATTGTAAAGTGCTTTTGGTCATATTTGACTGAAAAAGAATCGGTAGTTTTTATGAAGTTGTAGGTTAAACTTTATTACATGGATGATAACCATCTGCATGAACAAGGATATCTTTAAGGTTTCTGCTCTTCTGGAGGGAGACAATGAGAACTTCGGGAAATATTTGTTTAAGCATTCATTCAGTTGTAGTAGATGGAAGTGTATTTTTCAGAATGTGCGAAACGTTTCTGAGTTTAAAGTGATAGGTAATAACAAGATGAATTCTATTTGAAACTTTAGTTTTAAGCTGTGCAATACTAAAGTTTCAAACTGAATTCCTCTTGTTCTTCTTTCGTATCTATTTGGTAAGTTGATTTCTTGGTCCTACATGTTTTCTTAACATCTTGAAATCATCATTAGGTGGTTATTGCAGTGGAAGAGAAACTTAAATGAACTTTGCTAAATTTGCCAGAGACCAATTTGCCATTATTGTCGACAAAATGCTCAAAACAGGTATCAGTATAACATGCGTAATGTGGGCCATTGTTGCATTAGCTACAGAAAGTCTTTCTCAACATATACACCATTAATCTAGACTGCCTTTACAGTCCAAAAAAATATTGTGTGCTAACCTTTACTGACAATATTTTGTTATATCGTTTAGACTCTAGAAAAATTAAAACGAAAGCAAGATGCAACCATTGCTTAGCAGTAAGAGCAAATAATGCAATAGCACGGGAATAGTATTAGTCTTTTCAAAGTCACAATTATGTTCTACACATTCAACAACAGACATAACTGACGAGGACAAACCATTACAATTCTTTGTGAGTAATGCTATCTCTTTGGAAGAAACACTGAAATACATGGAGAACTCATTGTAACCAAAGCACATTAACACCATGATAACTATAGTTACCAAAGGCACCAATGCTCTGAAAGTTGCCGCAGGAAATAGAAATGAAGAACATTTGTTTATGTTCTACCAAAGTGATATACCAATGACCATTATGAGTGCTACACAGCCAGATAAGATTGTAAAGTTACAAAAAAACTTGTTTTACACTGGTCAGAGGATGTATTTTACTCCTTCCATAAAAACCCTTTACACCTCACTAACCTAGCTGCATCCCATGACACCAACAATGTTTACAAAGCAATATTCTTCACAGTGTAAAGACCATTAATTTCATCATTGAACCACTGCTCTTTAAATTGGGATATTCGAGCTCCACAACAATCCCACAGACGCAAATCAAGTAGGTGATTGTTTAAAGGCACTTCAACAGAGAGTTATGGGTGGACATGTACGATAAAGCCGCCAATAAGATAATTTGCCACCATCGTATCTTAGATGTACTCCTGTGGAACAAATATTCGGCACCAGTGAGATCCGTGAAGGTCAGTCAAGACCGAAAATATAGATATTGATCAGAGAGTGAAGCAGAAAAGTCCTACCATCACCGATTTAAAGACTGGTGGACAGTAACTTTCATTGAAACCTAAGATGGTTCTGACACCAAAGATAGCAAAAGAGCTGGTTGGGCTTTCATTACCTTTAAGAACAACATAATGCTACATAAAGCTGATAGAGTATTTAAGTTTCACACAAATAGCACAGGGATGAAGCTGGAAGTCATAAAACAATCTATTCTATGTATGTACTTAACCACAAATAGAAAGTGTACCAATATACTGTCAGTGACTGAGAGGGGTAAGTTTCTTGATGGATGGCAGAAAACAAAGCAACTGTGTGGTAAGACCATCATCTGGATGAATGTGCCAGGCCATGAAGCTAAATGAGGACGCTGACAAACTCGCAAGAGAATTCCTTTAATCAAATTTAGAGTAATCCCACTGGTAGAATATCGAACTCCTCTATGCTACTAACGGAAAGCAGCAACTATAGAATGTCTTTGTCAACATTCAAAGAAAATGAGACTGCTGGAAAACAAAGTACCATATGATGTATCTAGTAAAATAAAAGATGGAAATCAGCAATACATCATACAGTTAGAAGTTCACTGGTAACATCAGAGAAGGAGCTCTATTCTACCTCCCTTGAAACAGCTGGCTAATCTCCACATGAGGGGTCAGCGCCTATCTACGCAACCCTTGGAAATGTCATCTAGAACTCAACCCAGTCTTACAGCTAATAATAAAATACCACTAAAGAGGAAGGAGTATACACGTTATACTCTTCTACCTCACGTGAAACAGCCGGTCTCCACATGATGAGTCAATTTTGGTTTTAAGAACCCTTGGAATTGTCACCTAGTACTAATCTCCAGCCTCCAAATGGCACAGCGAAATGCCTGCGGACTTATATCACCAGAAACCGCGTTTCGATACCCGTGGTGAGAAGAATACAGATAGCTTTTTGTTTAGCTTTGTGCTTATTAAGGAACAACAACTAAACTTCACTGATAAGATTACAAAAATATTTTAGATAATTCATTTAATAGAGATTTAATCACTCCAATTATGAACTTTACAGTTTAATATTTACTGTTTACAAAAAGCAGTTATTGTAAATGATTATTCTAAGGTTTATTCGAATCCTACAGGGTGATCACTAGACTTAAATTAAATACTAAACTATTATTACGTTCATAGTAACAGATGTCTGGCACTTATTCTTTCATTTATAGTAAATTATACTCTTAACTACTATTTCAATACTGAGTCACATGATCATCATGTGTGAAAAGTATTTATTGTTAAACACGTAAAAAACTGTCGTTAATCTAGTTACAAATTCAAAAATGAAAGTACCTAAATATTATTTCCTAGAAAACCATATATAACAAACAGATTATTGATGATATTCATACTACATATTCTGAATGAAAACCTTTATAATTTAAAGGATATTAAAATGACTTTATTTTTTTTAAGATAGGTCAGTACAAACGGCAATTTATTAAATATCCAGAAAACTACAAGGTGTATTGAATTTTTAACCATCACCAATTTGTATTGGACTATTAGAAACAAAGTAGAAGATTAGGCGAATTTCCTGAATATCATAGAAAAAGAAATAGAAGATAACAATTTCACATTTCCTAAGAAAAATGTATGAAGTAGAAGCAGTGATATTTGTTCCATAGAAATATCCGTGATATATCTAGTGTTCTTTCCTCAGAAAAATGTAAGTATTTGTGGTCCCTTTTTCGTAAAATAGTCACGAATTAGGAGATTAGACAATTGTATACTCCGCTCCTGAGAAAAAAACCAATATAGTTATGTCTATTATATGACAGACTGAAGATATACGTTTTTTTTTTAACTTATGAACAAATAGATCGTGATTCCATGTTTTAGAAGTCAACTTACCAATACTTCCGTAGAGCTGCAGTTCCAGTACTCGAATGTAGATGTGCATCCCGTGAGCCACTCTGATCAGCCAGATACACTTCACATCCTCTGGAAATGAGTCCGGATAGCCAGGAGATATGATTACTCCTCCAAATCCAGTCTCAATTCCACCACATCCTTTTACTTTGGGAGATGACTCAGGAGGAGGGACATCTTCTGCGAAACAAATAATCACAATCTCAAGAAAGAATTAATTAAATATTAAGAAGAAAGATGAGTCATTAATGTGAAACGTTAATTTGAATTATGTATTTAATTCACTCCTAAAAATATAAGAGTAACAGAAAGTTTGATTTTTAGACTAAAATAACATCTTAACCAAGGGTATTTATCTCCTAATATATGACTTTTACAAACAATTGCCAGATATAACAAAGAAACAGAAGACCACTCGGATGGAGATAAAATAAAAAAAGAGAGAAAAAAAGAGGCTTATTAGTATCCTAAGGGTGATGATGCAAAGAAGAACTATGGTAAAGAAATAGTAAGAAATTTGCTTAGTTTGATAGAAACGGAAGAAAGAAAATAGTTCAGCCTTTACCTTAAAACAGAAACTGATATAATAATATAATATAAAAAAATATCTTGTTAGTTTAAAACCCATTTTCATTAACGTAAGAGGAGATTAAGAAAGTATAATTGCTTATTATTTTAAAACTAATTTTCATTAACGTAAGAGGAGATTAAGAAAGAATAATTGCTTGTTAGTTTAAAACCAATTTCCATTAACGTAAGAGGAGACTAAGAAAGAATAATTGCTTGTTAGTTTAAAACTCATTTTCATTAACGTAAGAGGAGATTAAGAAAGAATAATTGCTTGTTAGTTTAAAACTCATTTTCATTAACGTAAGAGGAGATTAAGAAAGAATAATTGCTTGTTAGTTTAAAACCCATTTTCATTAACGTAAGAGGAGATTAAGAAAGTATAATTGCTTGTTAGTTTAAAACCCATTTTCATTAACGTAAGAGGAGATTAAGAAAGAATAATTACTTGTTAGTTTAAAACCCATTTTCATTAACGTAAGAGGAGATTAAGAAAGTATAATTGCTTATTATTTTAAAACTAATTTTCATTAACGTAAGAGGAGATTAAGAAAGAATAATTGCTTGTAAGTTCAAAACTAATTTCCATTAACGTAAGAGGAGATTAATTACTTGTTAGTTTAAAACCCATTTTCATTTGATTTTCCTAGCCGTTGCTATTTGACGGATCTCTGGATTAGTAAGCTGTTTCCATCAAACTGATTAGAATAGACGACTACGTCACATTTACCAAGGATATGCTCAAGTACACTCGGTTTAGTAGGGGTTCTGAAATTCACATGTACTTTGATAAGTGTTAGCAGCTTTCTTTTAGTGGCACTATAACTACGCATAGTATTGCTTAGTATGTAGGGATGGGCTGAGAAAGAAATGATTGCCGCATTCAATCTATTACTCTATGATGCTTACAAATAACTGATAAAGTTGAGTTTAGCCTTATCTAAGCACCTAAATTGCCATGATCGAGTGTTTCACAGCTTGCGAGTCTCCCAATAACATTAAAATGTATTGTTAAAGTGGAGAACTGGGAACTAGTTAAAGAGTCAAAGTCTTCATCATTCTTTTTTCTTTTCCCACGCCAGCCATAAAATGTGTGAAGTTTCGTAATGGATTTAGAACGACAGAAAAGCATGTTAAGACTACTTGGGAACAAGCTGTCCCTAAGCACTGTAGGAATGGGCCGAGAAAATCATCACCGCCACAATAAATCTATTATTCTATGATGCTTACACATAGCTGCTAAAGTTGAGTTAGTCTTATTTGAGCACCTAATTGCCATTATCGTGTGTTTCACAGCTTGTATAACAGTAATATTCTTCTACCACACGTATTTTTGTGGGGAAATAATAAAAACGAAAACTTCTACTTAGTAGTGAGTTTCATAAATAACAGTTTCATTTCTAAATCGCTAGATGGGAGCACAATGGTCTTTTTATATAACCACTGATTGTGACTTTTCATTCAGAAATATGATATATGCCAAAACAATTTCAGTAAAAATAAACGAATATATAAAGAATAATCTAAATTAATATTCAAGGTATCATTGAGATCAAGTATTCATCCAACTGACAGATCTATGTACGTGTTATTGATATTTGAGTTTCAAAACACCAGTTCCTTAGATATCAAAATAATATTTTATGTGGTGGTCTACCTTTCTTCAAAATTTCGACTTTCGATCGATCCTTAGACGATTTGGACCTTTTGGATTGTGTCTAGTGGGCTTTGGTGAGTTTCTTTTACTTAGTGCTTTTTGACTGTTCATTTTAATTAAATTATTGATGGTATACGATATTCTTTTTGCACTCTGGCCTTTCCCCTATCATAGATCGACCGGGAGCTGTCCTGTAATCTAATCGTCGCTGTGCCAAGCCTTATGACAAATTGAATACCCACTATCGTCTCTCACAGTCATCTCTTCCTTGCCACTCTGATCGGGACTTTGTTCCTCCACTTTGAGTGTTTTCTGTGCCTCCTGGTTCACTGACCTTTGCTGATGTTGTTACTTCTTCAACCACTGAACTACCTTCTGCTTCAACTAGTTTGCCTTCTTCACCTGTTCGTCCTCGGAAATCTGCCTGTATGACATTTCTTCTCCCCCTGTTTTGGTGTTTCTTCTGTGCCAAATGGAATCTCGATTTTTCAACATCCACACATTATTCCAAGAACTAACTAAATATTACCTTAGATCTAATATCCATCAACTCATTCCTACCCACAATGGTCTTATTATCAAAACATTCAATGTCTGCAGTTACAATAACCTCCCGTTTGTAATACCTGTCACCAGAACCACCCTACCTATTCTTATGGTAAACCTTCTCCAAAGAAGGATGATCCTACATCAGTGGCTCCAGTTAATAGCTCCAACCCCATTACCCTTCCTTCTAAGTCAGTTCTCCCTCCTCCAACTGTTGAGGACGTTCTTAATTTTCTCACGATTGCTCTACAGAATATACTTCCCTATCAGTGCCCATTTGTCCTCGATTGTATTCACCATGCAAGCCACCGTCTCGGGATTGAATTAGCATTGTCATTTTCGCCGACTATGGGAACCAGACTTATTAGACATCGAGACCGTGTGTTAAACTTCCTGCTTGTTAACATTTGCTCTTTCATTGGGAATGTTTCTCTGTTAGAGTTGTTTCATTATGATGTTGCTTATGATTGCATTATTCTCAATGAAACATTTTTTAAGCCTTCACAAGCTCCAAAGCTGTTTTGTAACCATTTTCTTTGCTGTGATCATATCTTACCCCTAATGATTTTTCCGAACATCTTCTCGTCGCTGCTAGAATTCTTACATTGGCCACAATATACATTCGTCCTGGTCATCCTCTGCCTTGTGGCTTTTTTATACTTTGGATCGACTTTTTCACAGTTATATCGTTTATGCTGACCTCCATAGCCATTCTGCTTCAGAGTTATCTCACTTTCACTCTGTACTGTGTGACCTTTCTGGCTCCTTCTTCCCTCTCTCTCCTTTGAGTCGCCCTATTTCAAATACATCTCCTGATGTTGTTTTTGCTTCCGTCAATCTTTACCCTTTTTTCATCAGTGTCCTTTTTTCTATTGATAGTGATAATCTGCCTATCAGGGTGCAGCTACAAACCACTCATGCCTCTATTCCTCCTCTTCCTCAACATCAGGTGTGGAATTTTTGTCGTGCTAACTGGGAACTTACTGCTCTCATATTACCAATGTGTTCTTTACCTCTACTACTACACATTAGAATCTCTTCTCACTGCTGGTCATCTTCATATTCATCGTTCTTCTTTCTCTTCTTATAAACCTGCAATACCTCATTGGGCTCTCGATCTACTCCATGTTTCTTCATTACTTCTCCATGATTACACTCGTTCTCATGATCCACTGGCATTCACTCACTCCCGTGGTCTACAGTGACAGGGCCCATAATCTTGTTCGAGCAGTCAAGCATCGCCGTTGGTATATGATTTGATCTTCTCTCTGCCAGTTTCCTTCTTCACAATACTGGCAACAATTTCGCCACCTTACTGGACAATGTACTGCTCCTTCCTACACTGTTCTGTTTGATAGGGTTGCTCCTCTGACATCAGTTGCTAAGACTGATGTTTTTGTCTCCTACTTAGGAGATCACTTTCAAGCTCCAGGTCAACATCCTTTAGATTATGAAGATACTTCTTATATCTATTGTCTGGCTGATCCTTCTCTTCCCGATCTCCAATGACCATGATCTCTACACCCGTCCTCTTAATGAACCCATCACACTTTTTGATGTTAATTTTTCTCTTCGTGGATGACCAATACTGCTTCTGGTCCCGATGGGTTGACTTACTCTCATCTTCGAAATGCTCCATCTCAGTTTTTGCTTCTTATGGTTTCCTTCTATAATTTTATTTTCGTACTGGCTCTTACCCTGCTTCATGGAAGACATCTACTGTTCTCCTCGTTTTAAAACCATACAAGTCTCCAACATCCTTGGCTTCTTACGAACCCGATTAGTCTTAAAAGTATTTTTAGCATGCCTTTTAAGTGGATTCTGGTTTGCAGACTATATACCCATTTGACTCTGTACAATATTATTCACCAAACCCAAACCTTTCAACTGTGGATCAGCTTCTCCGATTGTCTGATACCATTACCAATCATTTTAACACATCTAAACCTTCATGTCTTCTCCTTTTTGACTTTGTCAGTGCTTTTGATTCAGTTTGGCATCGGGGTTTGATTTACATGTTACGTTGTCTACACCTTCCTCAGTCGTATATTCGTCTTATTCACTCCTTTCTTCGGAATCACTCGGCTATGGTCTTTCTTAAGGGGGTACACTCCAGGTCGTTTCCCATAGCAGCGAGGGTTCCACAGGATTCAGTTCTCTCTCTTCACTTCTTTATACGTGTGCTATACGTGTATGATATGCCACTTCCAACTCCTCCTGTTTCACTCTATCAATATGCTGATAACACTGTCCTCCTCGCTACATGTAAAACGATAATTACTCTTAACAGATTTCTCCAGGCTGCTGTCGATAAATTCATCCACTGGACTCATCCCTGGCGTCTTTTATGAATGCAGTTAAAACCCAAGCTATTTTTTGTCCTACCCGTCACTAATTCCATCCAAGTCGTGACCCGTCTCTTTTTAATGTCCATGTTGAGAATATCCCACCCAAACTCTCTGATACTGTGAAATACCTGAGGGTCACTTTTGACAAACATCTCTCCTGGAATGCTCATTCTAACTTTTTTCACAGTAAATTTAATTCCTTGATAAGTTCCTCCTGAGGTTTCAACCCTCCATTTCTTCTTTAATGTACAAAGCCTTCATACAACTTTGGCCATATGGCCATTCTGCCTGGGTTTCTGCTTCTTTCTCCTTTTATGACCATCTCCAAGTGTCATAATGTCATGCTTTACCTTTGTCCCTTCCTGTGAAGTTACTTAGTCCTACACGTGACCTTTATGCTCGTATTACCTTTTCTCTACTTCTTGTTCACCTCCTTGATCTCCGGGTTTGTTATGTCCAGTGTTGCTTTTGTATTCCAATTGTTATCTTTGCCATTACACTTGTGACCCCTCTTCATCATGCTCTGCATGTCACACCTCCACTAAAACATCTCTTAAACTTGTATGCACTATCCCTTCCTCGTGGTGATTCTGAACATATTGACATTCTGCTGTCGTACCTAATACATTATATCTATTCTCCTGATTCACTAACTCCAGACCAGCATCATTAATGGGAACCTAACTCCATGTTCTCTCATCTCAGCTGCATTGATACACTTTCATATAAACTTTTGATGCTATTTTTCATTCATATGTTTTTGACCCTCATTTTTCTCTCTTGTTTCACACCCATTGCAACTTTCTTCCATACACTTTCTGGCCTTTTTCCCCCACATTCAACAATTTTAGTTTCTCTATTACTCACCTATTTTTTCTCCTTTTTATCAAACACGTCCTCTGGCTGAAGAGAAGGTGTACCCCTCTAGTAGTCCGCCAGTTTTGGACTGGAAGGAAATGCATCTCTTAATTACTTCTTCAAATTTTCACTAGGGCCGAGCTTGGCAGCTGTATGTGCATGCATGGACTTTCCTCTTTCGACTTGTAAGTATAGTTTCCACTTTAGATGTTAGTGATGTGTTTTTGGTTAAAGTTCAACTTGGTGTACCTTTCAGTAAGTTTTTCTTTCTTTTCTTTTTTGTCTTCATGGACGTTCGAGTGGGAGATCAGCCATATGGGCCAAATGAACTGAAGAGCAGACCACAGTCTGTTCGTTTTGTAGTGCCTTAGACTTCTTTACCCAATGAAGTTATCACCTATCTTAAGAATGAACTCAGCAACAGCTCCCTTATCTGTCTCCAGCATTTGGGAAGTGGTAAATATATTGCAACATTCTCCAGTGTTACCTTTGAATAGAAGCTTCTTGGCTATTGTCATTTTCTCCACCAGCATGATGAGATCATGGTTTCTCCTGCTGGATTCAACTACAAGTGGGTCACTGTCCATTTTGCACCATATGAATTAATCAATAATTCCACAGTGAAGGCCCTTTCAGCATATGGCCACGTTCTACACACCAACGATGAACATTATTCAGCTCATCTGGACATTCTCACTAGGAATCATCGAGTCCATATGGACATGTCTGCTCCTGTCCCTAATTTTCCTCGCATTGACCAATGTAAAGTTATGATCAACTACTCTGGTATGGTACGCCTGTGTCGACTTTGTGGGTTGAAAGGTCATGTCACTAAGGATTGTGTCACCCCAGATGCTCTAAATGTTTAGTCTTTGGTCACAACGCTCCTGTCTGCTCTGCTGTGTGTGTGTGCTATCTGCAGTGGCAACCATAGAGTTGCCACTTGTGCCCAAAGATCGACTACATACGCTAGTAAGACCAGTCCTCCTCCTCCAATCTCTTCTACTGTGGAATCGCCTTTGTCCCGTCATATCAGACGTCATCAAAGAGCATGATGCAGACAGTCTTCCACCTGTTGTTTCAGCCTCGCCTCCCAATCTCGAGGACAGCCTGTTTCCCTACAAGGATTCAGTTATTGAGTCGGTACCTGCAGAAATTCGGGTTACAACTGCCATTTCTGCTGCAATGTCTATTCCAATGACCAGTTGCTCCTCCCAAATGTTGTCTCCCTTGTCGATCCTCTTTAAGTTCAGTTTTTAAGTTTCTGCCTACTGGTCTTTTGGGAGTAGGCATCATTTTCCACCCAGATTTCCAAGGCACGTTACTTCATTCTCACAGTGATGCTGAGGGCAGGGTTGTATTTGTGGATGTTATTATTCATGGTCGCATGGTGTGTTTGGTTAATGTTTATGCTCCAGACAAGCAATCAGAGGAGCAGGTTTTTTTAACCTTAGATCACGATTTGTTGTCAGTGCATGATATTATATTGGGGGGAACTTTAACTATGTCCTTGATCGTCCACTGGACAAGATAGGGGTAACCCTTTGGTAGGGGTTAAGGGGGGTCCCAACCTTTATCCGACTTGTTGAAAAGTTATCACTTCCATGATGCCTGGTGCCAGTTGTATGGCCTGGCTTTTCTTGTAACATGGGTGGACCATGGTAGCTCATGCTGTCTGGATCGATTCTATTTCTCTCGTGCACTGCTTTCCAATCTGTACAGGGCTCGTGTATTCCCAGTTGGAAATTATTTGCAATATTTCTTTGATCATCGTGCTTTTATTCTTAACTTTTACGATTTTTATCCGAAATTCCATGGACCTAGAGTTTGAAGATTGAATAATTCCTTGCTGATCCATCCCTCTGTGCATGAGGACCTCCTTTCACTTGTCCAGAATCTTTGCAACAGTGCTGTTATCGATGGTCAATGGTGGATCACCCTCAAAAAATCATATCAGTGCTATCTTCATACACAAGACTTGCATCGGGCCTGCCAGAAACGACATCTGCTACATGCCAAACAGGAGGCACTGGCTACTCTTCTCTCTGGTAATACTGAAGATGCTGCTATGCTTCACAATATCAAAGGCCTTAAGTGTGAACTTGACAGCGAGTATTTTGAGTTATTTCATTCAGCCATTGTCCATTCCAAAATTTTGTCTTTTGACTCTGACACTTTGAATAGGGTACCTAAGCACCATCCCACCACATTGCTTGCCTCCAGCTACAAGATGGTTCCTTTGTGGAGGAGGTTTCTGATCTTCTTCTGACATGCCATTTTCAGTTCGTCTTTGCTACATCTGATGTTAAAACTTCTCTGTTGGATGAAGTTTCACAGTTCATTCATCCTCTTGATGTGGTTTCATCCTTTCAGCTCACTCTAACACTCACTGTTGAGAAATGTCAGCAGGCACTCCATTTCCTCCCAAAAGACAAGTATCCTGGTCTCGATGGACTCAGTGTGGAAATTTATCATACTGTGTGGAATGTCTTAGGTCATTATTTTGTGAGGGTCTTTAACAGTTTCTGCAACAAGACCATCTTCTCCCTGGTACATTGGAGGGGCTCATTTCTTTAATATGTAAGGACTATGGCAATGCTCAGGCTCTGTCTGCTTATCAACAGATCTCCTTGCTCAGTGTGGACTATAAAATTATTGCTAATATTCTAAGTCTACATTTGGATGATGTGTTTGGTACACTTATCCAACCTACTCAAACATGTGGCGTCCCTGGTTATAGCATCCAGTACAATCTTATGTTACTGAGGGACATTTTTCATTATATTGATCAATGTAATCTTCCCACTATCTTCTTGGCTCATGACCAGATTCAGGCCTTTGACCATGTTCACCACTGCTTCCTATGGTTCCTTCTGAAACATTATGGTTTCCCAGATTTCTTCATTACCTGTGTCTAATTTCTCTATCACGAGGCTAACAGCAAGATCTTGGTCAATGACTTTATGACCTCATCATTTACTGTTCTTCAGGCATGCGCCAGAGCTGTCCTTTGTCTCATCTTTTATATATTCTCGTTATTGAGTGCCTCTTGTCATTTGTAACACATTCTGCTGATGTTCAGGACATTCCACTACCTGGTAGAAATGGTCTCAGCATAAAATCTATCAGCCATGCAGATGATGTCAATTTTCTCTCTCTCCACCCGTCTTTCACTATGGAAATTAATTGACATTGTTATTACGTATTCTCTGGTCAGTGGTGCACAGTTGAACTACCAGAAGTATCGAGCCCTATGGTTTGGTCAGTGTGGAGGGGGGAGGTTCTGATGCACCCTACAACCTGCTCTGGTCAATGAGGATGTGAAGTGTCTAGGTATCTGCCCCCCCCCCCCGTGTCTACAAATTGGCATCATTTCCTATCTCATGTTGTGGATGCTCTCCAGGCTTACCAGCACTCCGCCCTATCGATTTTGTTCCGAGCTTCCATTGTCCATCAGTGGGTACATATTGTTGCAAATTGTTCACAATGTGTTGCCAGTTCGTGAATTCCAGTTCCTCCGACAGATGTGTACCTCTGAAGCCTGTCCCAGTTGTCGTACGTCTGTTGAATCTGTTCTACATCTGTTTGTATTGTGTCCCCTATTAAAATCTGTTTGTCAGTGGCTGGCACGCATCTTCAATGTGACTCGTATTGTCCCCAACACTGTAATTTATCATTTTCCTTAGCCAGTGCATCCTTGTTTGTTTTCTTTTTCCTATTGTGTCGCCCTCTGTAAGCACGTGCTGTGGTTAAATAGAAATCACTACGTCTAAGAGCACTCATCCGTTCGTTCACCAATATCTTCCATTAAGTTCGGTGTCGCCTTTCTCTTCGTCTTGAGGCAGATTTTCTTCGTCTCTTTTCCTTTCAGTTCGATGTGCTGTGATGTCCCCCCGCTATTCTTCTTTAATCCAGCATGTACAAGGTTCCGTTCATCTGCCATTTTAATGTTTCTATTTTCAGTTGTTCTATTTTTCTATATTATTTATGCTATTTGTTTTTCTTTTGACAAAATATCTGATCTAATCTCATATGTACATTTAGTGTTCTGTAATTCTCGTTGTGTGCATAACTTTGTTGCCGTGATGTAGTTGTAGATTTCGAACTTTTGTCTTTTTGTAAATAAAATTTCAGTATTGTATCATACTTCATGGCGTCCAGATGTGTTGCCCCTTTTCCCTATGACCAGTGACTGTATCTCTTTAATATTTGAATTTGTAATGTATTGTTGTATACTAGTGTATAATTTCATTTTGTGATATTAATCTTTCGATTTTCACGTATTTTTGTGTACTGGTGTATAATCACATTTTGTAATATTACTATTGAGTTTTGTATTAATTTACTGCGTTCTTCATTAGTAACTACTGTATCATTTGATGGTAATTTTCCTATTTTGTAATACGTTGTACCTTTGTCCTTTTGTAATTTTTTCTTTTGTTATTAAAAATTCAAAATGGTATCATACTTCGTGACCTGAAATCTCTATGATGTTCTACCTATTAGTCGACATGACCTTAGCACGTGGTGGAGTCCATTATTTGCATGTGTAGTTAGGTGAGGTTATGTAAATATCCCCTAAAGTCAGTTCTTCGCTCCAGAGTACTTGTACCATTGTGTAGAAACCATATTAGAGAAACAAATATGATGTTAACGATTGATTTTTACCATTGAATTAAAAAATGAAACAAATGTTAACTTATCAATCTACTGGAATGAAACTGTTTAAAAAGAAGATATATAAAACATAGGGATAGCAAAACTATAAAAGTACAGAAACAAGATAGCGTTAAATACATAAAATCATCAAAAAATCTCTATATAAGTAGCCAAATCTTTCCAAGAATAACTTTTGTCTACAACTAAATGTTGAATTCCTGTCAGTTGCACAAATTAAGCTTTGAATAAAAGCATCTGAACTGAATAGTGCCATGTATTACTCTGGCTAATAACCATAAGCTTGTAAGATTGACTCAGATACTTATGTTTGGATTTTTGTATGGTTTTGTGCATACATCCCTATCTTGTTTATGTACTTGTTTGGCTTTGATATTCCTACATCGTACTTAATTTTGCAAATTTATTTTTATTACTTGTATAACCTTGCTGGCAATAGGGACATAAATTCATAAACTGCATTTGATGATATTAAAGGTAGACTACAGTTCTTAATTATAAATAAAAATGTTGACGACAGTTATGTTTTAAAAGACATCTGAACTGTATCTGTAGATATACCGTTCGAAGTATGTTTTTCAACCGATTTGAACATTTGTTTGTTTTAGAGCACTGCCACATTAAGCTATCTGCAGTATCCACCGCAGGAAAGCGATCCCCGAATTTTAGCGTTGTAAATCTGTAAATGTATCGCTGTCCACTAGAGGACCCGATTTTAATAATGGAATAATATTTACTCATATATATGGTAAAATAATAACAACAAGGTCTTCTGGAACTTCAACTGTAAATGGTTTATTACGCTTATTTCAATGCTCACTAAGGATTCTATCTATGGCATACATGCGAGTCATTTTTACACAAGAATTCCTTGATTATTAAAAATCAGCTGGAAAATATACTGATACAGTTAAAGTGTGTTTTTAATTATAATTTTCACCTATAATTGCTTTTTTGTTTTAGATTAAAGATCGTTATCTAGCTTTAATGTCATCAAATGTAGTTTATAAACTTATATGTCCCTAGTGTCGGTAATATTATTTACTGTCCACTAAAAGAAACTTGTTAACGCGTATAAAATAACATGTGAATTTCGGAACCCGTATTAAGCCAAGTGTACTTGAACATGCCCTTGGTAAATGTGACATAGTCATCCATTCTAATTATTTCATTATCTTAGCAAGGACCAATGATGAATAGTATTTGCTCATCCAGGGACTAAGGCCAAAGATCTACCAAATAGGATCGGCTTGTAATAATTGTAGAACACAAAACATATCATCGCTAAATATGTTTTCGCTTTATCTACAAAACCGTAATATAAGTCCACTAAACTACTAAACACGAATGTAATAACCGTAGAATAAAAAACAGAACATCACTAAATATACTTTATCTACAAAACATAATGTAAGGACACTAAACACACGAGTGTAAACATCGTAAAATAATATAAAACGGAATATCGCTGAATACACTTTATCTACAAAACCGTAGTTTAAGGACACTGAACATAAGAGTGTAATAATCGTAGAATACAAAACAGAGCGTAGCTAAATATACTTTATCGTATTGTAAGGAAACTAATGTGATCAATCCATGAAGTTTCGGAACCTGCGTCCACCAAAATTTAGTATTAATTTACGGTAGTCTGTCCGCTTATGATTGACATCAAGTTAATTTTCTCTAATTAATATCATTATGTAATATTAACCCACTTGCCTTGTAAAGAGGAGCAAATTTATAATCCCAAAATATATGACTCTATAATAATGTAAGTTAAATTACCTGTGTTAAAGGTTTGTGTGAACTTTAATACTATAATAATGTAAGTTAAATTACCTGTGTTAAAGGTTTGTGTGAACTTTAATACTATAATAATGTAAGTTAAATTACCTGTGTTAAAGGTTTGTGTGAACTTTAATACTATAATAATGTAAGTTAAATTACCTGTGTTAAAGGTTTGTGTGAACTTTAATACTATAATAATTCAGTACTAGTACACGATTTTAAGCTACCACATTGAAGAATGTATGTTCTAATAACATTATGATGACTAACCAGAAAAGAGCTATTGTACACTACTTAGATTATATAAAATTAACAAGATCTCACTCTCAGCTCTAAAGTCATATTTTCCGTAAAAACCGCGGAACTGCTTGGCGTGATTGGTCCGAAACATTATCTCCATTTGGGGATACATTGATTGTATAGGAGAAGTGACATCTCTGCCGCAGAAACGTCCCACAAGCTGTTTAACCTTAAAGGCTGTCACTGTAGAAATGTCCACGTAATCCGTGAGGCACCTATGTGATAAGAATATGAATAATTCAATAACTTCAGTAGCATAACGAAAAAACAAGAAATTATGTGAAACGTAAGTTAAGAGTTTTCCACGGAAACATCACAAGGCTTTAAAGCACTTTGTGAGAGAACTAAATCAATATTCTCAACCAAAAAGGTGAGCGTAAGAGTACGTGATCGATGGAAATATTTTTCAGTGAAAAATGAGTTGGTGAGATATGAGGTACGAAACAGCAAAATTAATTCTAAGTTTCAACTTGAAGAGCTGGGTGTACCCTATTGGCTTGCGTGCCCGGATTGTAAATGCTAGGATTCAGTGTTAGTGACCCGTTGCCGTAAAAACACGCTTCGTACTTTGTAGCCATGGGTGCACTATAAGAGTGACGGTTAAATCCCATTATTCGATCAGACAAAAGTAAAGTAGTCCTATAGTTGACAGTGATGTTGACTAACTGTCTTAATTACAAATTATCAAATCAAAACGAAGTACGGACTGCTCTTGTGTAGTTTTGGGCGAAATTCTGAAACAAAATCAAGCGACTTGAATGTAGTGTTCATTTAAAGTTATGATGTTAATATGTTGTTCATCATAAATTAATGATGCGAACTTCAATGTGTTGTTTATGTTTCTGTGTTATGATATTGTAAATTTGTGCATAAGTAAGGTAATGGCATGTTTCTAGGTTTATAAGATACATTGAATAGCATGTTACTATCTGTACAATGCTCAAATTTTAGCTCTGTCGGAAAACAGAAAAATGGTTATTAGAATTATATTTAAGGTATATTAATATTCAAAATTATTTTATACTCTATGTGATCCTTTGACCAATCGCCCTGAAAAATGAATAACTATATAACTTGATTTTGTTTTCGTGTTTTTCATATCTTATATAACTACTGTTTTCTATGTATATTTTCAACATTATTTTTACTTCCTGTTTAATGTGAAGAGTCTACGAGTGTGCCGCAATCTCTCGGCTCATTCGCCTTTCTAATTGTCATGGTAACATCATCCGTTTCAACTTGAGGGCTGTATGATGACTTAAGTGTAATACAGTGCATGAGTTTGCTGGAGTAATGGAGGGCTTCTTATGTTTAACTGCATGTCTCCACTGGAGCGGTATTAATTACTAATGTTAAGCGCATTGCATGTCTCCTCTGAAGCAGTATTAATTACTACGGTGAAGCACACTGCATGTCTCCTCTGGAACGGTATTAGTTACTAATGTTAAGCACACTGCATGTCTCCTCTGAAGCGGTATTAATTACTACGGTGAAGCACACTGCATGTCTCCTCTGAAGCGGTATTAATTACTACGGTGAAGCACACTGCATGTCTCCTCTGAAGCAGTATTAATTACTAATGTTAAGTACACTGCATGTCTCCTCTGAAGCGGTATTCATTACTGCGGTGAAGCACACTGCATATCT
>NW_013666865.1:49814-55088 GCF_000517525.1 Limulus polyphemus | reverse complement strand
TATTCATTACTGCGGTGAAGCACACTGCATATCTCCTCTGGAGCGGTATTAATTACTAATGTTAAGCACACTGCATGTCTCCTCTGGAGCGATATTAAGTACTACGGTGAAGCACACTGCATGTCTCCTCTGGAGCCGTATTAATTACTACGGTAAAGCACACTGCATGTCTCCTCTGAAGCGGTATTCATTACTACGGCGAAGCACACTGCATGTCTCCTCTGGAGCCGTATTAATTACTACGGTGAAGCACACTGCACGTCTCCTCTGAAGCGGTATTAATTACTACGGTGAAGCACATTGCATGTCTCCTCTAGAGCCGTATTAATTACTACGGTGAAGCACACTGCATGTCTCCTCTGGATCGATATTAATTACTACGGTGAAGCACATTGCATGTCTCCTCTGAAGCAGTATTAATTACTAATGTTAAGTACACTGCATGTCTCCTCTGAAGCGGTATTCATTACTGCGGTGAAGCACACTGCATATCTCCTCTGGAGCGGTATTAATTACTAATGTTAAGCACACTGCATGTCTCCTCTGAAGCGGTATTAATTACTACGGCGAAGCACACTGCATGTCTCCTCTGGAGCCGTATTAATTACTACGGTGAAGCACACTGCATGTCTCCTCTGGATCGATATTAATTACTACGGTGAAGCACATTGCATGTCTCCTCTGAAGCAGTATTAATTATTACGGTGAAGCACACTGCATGTCTCCTCTGGATCGATATTAATTACTACTGTGAAGCACACTACATGTCTCCTCTGGAGCGGTATTAATTACTATGGTGAAGCACATTGCATGTTTCCTTTGAAGTGGTATTAATTATTACAGTGAAGCACACTGCATTTTTTATCACCAGCGGTGTAGAATTACTTGCGTGTTGTAGAATCCACGTTTCTCTCCGGAACGTAACAATGAAGTACAATTACTGTATTTAATGTAACATTCAAGTTTAGAGTTTTCAATAAAATGGACACTTTCAACTTTGAAGTTATAAACTCTTCAATTTCCGAATATAATACTTGAAACAAGATATGTTACAATGTTTGCAACTCTCTATTTATTACACACAGTAGAATTTGTGTAAAACTGTAAGACTTCGTACATCACACCTCGAGCGTTACCCAACAGAAAGTTCGTTGCTATTAAAGACTTTCTATGATCACGTTAACTTTAATCATTTTTGGGAGGGTCCCTTATGTTTAAGTTACGGTAATCTAATCTATTTGACTAATAGCATACTAGAATAAGTATATACCTCTGGTATCATTACATCAATATTTTATAAACTAACATGATTTTTGTGAATAGTATATTAGAATATCTTGAAGATTTGTTAATAAGTTTTCAAGAAATATGACGCTTGACAAGTCTGTGATTTTACTTAATATAGCGTATTGGTCTGTGACGAAACATGAGTTTTATATGAGAAATATAAATAGAGACTTGTATTAATTGTTCAAACAATTTGTTAGAAATCGATATTCCTTAGTTTTAACATAGTGAATTATCAACGTAAGATGGATATAAGTTATATTTTCCAACAGACCCGTCTGAGCTTTTGACTGATCACTATATGTAGTAGTGAGAATAAAATGCTTTTCTTTTAAAGTATATTTGAAATACAAGAAATGCACATTAACTTTTTCGTTTATAAATTATATAAAATATTACATACTGAACTGAAATGATCATGTAGTAATATGGACATAATTTACAAACGTTGTATGAAAGCTAATCCAACATTTTATAAACTAAGACGTTTATTATATATATTAGTGTATCTTGAAGTTTTGTTAATAAATATTTTGATATGTTTATTAAGTCTAAGATTTTATTTAATTTTGTGAATGAATGTTTCAATATGTGTGACGAAAGTCTTATTTAGAGTTTTGTATTAGATAGTTAAACACATTTGTTAGAAACGTGAATAATCAGTTCATAGAGTCTAATTGAATAGAAAATCGACAAGAATTGTACATTAGCTTAATTTTATATGTCCCGTCAAATACTGAGATATAGAATAGCGTGAATATATAGTTAGTGTTTTGTATAAAGTGGAAGAATCAGTAAAGTAAATTCAGTATCATGCAAAAATGACCATCACTAGTAAAGTTAAAGTATGGTGAATATTAAATTTATAATCAACCGTTTTTGAGTGTATATAAAGAATATACGAATATGTAGTTTGAACATTTTAAGTATAATGTATTTATATATACGTGTTTATATCTTATGAAAGAATATATATCATAAACAGCGACATATACAATGTATTATAATTGACTTGTACGATTTTTGTTTTCGTAAAATATTTTCAGTCATATTGAATTTTATCAGCCTCTTCTCTTATCAAAAGGTCAACAGACTGTCAACTGTGAGTTAATAGGAGTGATGCATCCACACCATTTGGTGATTGTATGTGTTGAACTTTCTATCATTTGCATTCAATGTTAATGACCTCAGATAGAAGCGGAAAGAACACCTACATGTAGTAATTTTCTATAATATTAATGATTAAACATAGTTATTTACATGGATCCTTAAAACTTTAGTGGAACAAATCAACTTATAAAGCTAAATATAAGATTATTTTATATTATTTAAAAATTTAACAAACGCCCTTTTCACAACGAATAAATGTTATACAAGATTATTATTATTTATTTATTATTTTATTTGTAATTAAGCACAAAGCTACACAATGGACTATCTGTGCTCTGCCCACCACGGGTATCGAAACCCGGATTCTAGCGTTGTAAGTCCGCAGACATACCGCCGTGCCACTGGGGAGCACACGATTATTAAAATGGAGGATAGGGATTGTAAAAAATACAGAAACAAGATAGTAGTCACTATAAAGTAAACAAACAAGCTTACGTTTTGAGACACAAAATGAATAAAATTTACGAATTAAAAACCTGCAAATAGGGATAGTAAATAATGCAAGCATATAAGGCTGGAGATACTGTAGACATTATTTACACAATCTACAAATCCCTATTTTAACACCATGCTGTTAACTAGAATTACATTTGGGGGAGTCAAGATAGAGATTTGTAGCTTGAGTAAATAATGTCTACTGTATCTCCAACCTTGTATGCTTATCTTGTTTACTACCCTTATTTGCAGGTTTTTAAATTTACAATTTTTCATCTATCTTGTGTCTCAAACCTTAAGCTTCTTTGTTTACTTTATTGCAACTGCATTTTCATTTTAAGCTAGCTATCTTGTTTCTGTATTTTTTAAGATCCCTATTCCCTTTTTTATATAAACAATTTTTAATAATCTTGTTTCTTTATTTTCTATGTTCATCATGGACATAAATTGTATAATAGCAATACTGTCCTATTTGAAACAGTTTAGTTTAATGAAATACGTAGTTGATGTAGAATGCCCTGTCGTGAAACAAAGACAACCTTTGGATTGGCTTCATCATGCAGATTGGATAGCTATTGCTTTTGATATAATTGCCACAATGTTATCTTTGATAGTGGTACTGTATGTATGATCACTACGAAGCATGGTGTTTCACATATCACATGTTATATATATATATATAGCCACTATAGAGTGACTTGCAAAAGTATTCACTGCTTGCAAAGTTCCACGTTTTACTGCCGTATGAGCTTGCACATGAAGCTTTATATTTAGAATTTACACAATCTATTCCAAACGGAGAAAGCTAAAAAAACAGCACTTATAAGTAAGTAAGTTAGATTTTCAAAGAAAATTAGAATATTTTCAATTGCATAAGTATTCAACCTCTTTGTTACAGTAACTCTAAACCAGTTTAGGTGCAAAAGATTAGTTAAAATGTAAAAAAATTGTGTAATGGCCTCTGTCTGTGCGTAATCAAAGTGGTTTAACTAGCAATGAATCTGTTCAAGCCACAACCCATATAGTGTTACAACAAACCAACTATGAAAACTAGGGAGCTTTCCAAAACAAGTCAGGAATATAGTTATAGACGAGCACGGATCAGGAGAAGGTTACAAGAAAATTTCAAAGTCGCTTATCATTCCTTGATTAAGAAGAGGAATGTGCTTCATATCACCCATACAGTACCCAGACCAAAACTAAGCAGTCGGCCAAGCAGGAAACTAGTTAGGGATGACACTGTGAAGCCAACAGTGACTTCGAAAGATTTGTAAAGATCCGTGTCTGAGATGAGTGTCAGTGTTCATACGTCGACAATATCCTGGTCCTTGCACAAAGCTGGCCTGTATGGGCGAGTGACAAGAAAGAAGACATTACTGAAAAACAATCACCTTAAATCTCGTATGGAGTTTGCAACAAAGTATGTAAATGATACTGCAGACATGTGGCAGAAGGTTTTGTGATCAGAGGAGACATAAATTAAGCTTTTTTGTCTAAATTCAAAACATTACATCTGGTGCAAACCCAATACAATACAAATACAAGTGAATCCTAGAAGAAAACCTACTTCAGTCAACCAAGAGTCTAAAACAAGGTCGAAAATATACATTTCAGCAGGAAAATGACCCGAAGAACAGGGTCAAAGCCACGTTGGAGTGGTTTCAAGAAAACAAAAGTGAATATCCAGGAGTGGCCTAGTCAAGGTCCTGATTTGAATACAATGGAGAATTTATGGTGAGACATGAAGATAACAGTTCGACAACGATTCCCAACAAACTTGTCAGAATTGGAGCAATTTTGCCAAGAAGAATGGGCAAAAATCACATCATCTCATTGTGCATAGCTACAAGAGACCTAGCCAAAAAGACTCACAGCAAGTATTAACTTAGGGGGCTGAATACTTATGAAATTAGTAAATTTCAATTTATACATTTTCTCTGCAGGTTTTGCTGACATTCAATCGCCTTCGCACATAACAATGTTAAGTTTGATCATTAGAGTTCATTAAAAGTTGTTTACATTATTTGTACATTATCAAAATGTGACATTATTGGTAGGGGTGAATACTTTTGCAAGGCGTTGTATATTTCCTAATTCCTCTTTTTCCTTTCCATTGGCCATTGTAAAGTCAATCACGATTTTGGTGCAGCTCACAAGATTTCCTCTTGGGGTGACATTCTGCACATCTACAAGGTCGAAAACATGTTACTTAACAATTATGAGTTGATTATAGTAATACGCCTCCCTCATCCTCTTCTAAGTGATGACTCTAAACTCTGGTGGGCCGTTGCTGCTGCATATTTTATCCGGAACTAATTATTTTCTAAATAAAATGTCTTGGTCTTAGTTCTTCCCATTCCGTTGGGAACATTGGTCAGTGAG
>NW_013666865.1:39351-49001 GCF_000517525.1 Limulus polyphemus | reverse complement strand
ATTCCTTGTCATATCTTGGATGTTCTGTCTTATCTTTCCCAATTAAAGCGATATCATCCACAAAGTCCAAATCAGTTAAAGTTCCATCACGCCACATTATCCCATCACCAACATTCATCGCTTTTTTCATGACAAAATCTACCACCAAAAGAAAGAAAAAGGGAGATAACACACAACCTTGTCTCACTCCACTGTATACATTAAAGTACTCCGTGGTCCCAATGTTAGTTTTTACACAACTACTGGAGTTTTCATAAAGACTTTTGAATATGTTTATAAATTTTTCTGGTACACCATATAGTCCCAAAATTTTCCACAACGTTTCTCGATAGACACTATCAAAGGCTTTATGGAAATCGATAAAGTTTAAGTTCATTAAGGGAAATAAAATGTATAGGTACAGATTTTCTGCTTCACTTTTGCCACTCCTTATAGTCAGCTTCAACAATGGTTATTCGCAATAAAGCGGTGTGGGATATAATTCGACACTTAAGATCGGCAATCACTGATCCGATGCTCGAAACTGAGCTTGATTCTTCCTTTTATACTACGGCTTATAGATATCTATTGTGGATACCAGCTGATCCAATTCATGATGATTTACTTTAGTTATTGACTATTTGATCACAGTAGTTCAAGACGTAAAAATCTAAGCTGCAGCTGGTGTTTGTCATGGAGAATTTATAGTTTCTGTGTAACTAAATTATCTCTCTATATATATGCCCCTAGTAGCACAGCGGTATGTCTGCGGACTTACAACGCTAGAATCCGGGTTTCGCAACCTGTGGTGTGCAGAGCACAAGTAACCCATTGTGTAGCTTTGTGCTTAATTACAAACAAACAAACTCTCTCTATATATAATGCATAGCAATGGACAAATATATATATACCTAGACCAAGACACAATCCCTACTAAGCTTGTATAAAATTTTACCAGTAGAAAAGCAGCCTTTTCAAATAAAACACATACGTCTAAAATATCACTTCAAGTAAATGTTCATGCATTTTAAAGTCATTATTCTATGAATGTGTGTATTAAAATTTAATGTTATGTGTATTGTTTTTTCTTTTAACTCTTTCACTTCATTATTACTGGCTCCCTAAAGACACCAACTGTATAGTGTACAAAGCATTGAGTATCTACATGTTACAGTCATCTAATGTTTATTTATTACTGGCTGGTAATTCCTGTTTCACCCTGTTCTTAAGCTTCTTAAAGGAACATCAGATATTTGTGAGAAAACAAATTTCAAGGGGTAATGATAACATCGTTTACAATAGAATTATGATATTTTAGCTTATGAAAAATACAGAAATAACTGCAGAAATAGAGCAATGCAAAATGATCCATTTAGCAATATTGTCCAGGTCTGATTGTAATACTCGCTAGTGGAACAACAGTAATAATAAATATAAAAGAAGAACAAATGGGCGATTCTCATTATGAACCACTACCTTGGTTTATGATAATATAGTAGTTATAGAAATGAAAACTGTAGAACAAATGAATTAGCGATAAATATTTTACTTAAAAAGCTGCAAAGAATGCAAAACGTATGTCATACAAATTAGATATAGAAGCGAAAACTATAATCAGTACATTAAATGTATACTAATCCAATATTTAAAAATGCAATCGGCTATACAAACTGTTTTGTTCAATATTTATGAAAATTATATATTACATGTGATAAAATCGTTTCAGCAGCACGTAAAATGTGTTTGTAATGCTATCACTAACATTTAACACAGTTAAATATATAAATGGAAACTATAAACACAAGTTGAGATATGTTAAAATTGTGTGTAATTCTAACGAAGTATAGTAACATCATCCACCTTTATAACACATATACATTTATAATCGAATAATACAATAAAGTGAAAAATCTTGTCAAATCATTTTTATTATTATTCTCAGCCAAATTACTGATAATAAAATTACATTTTTAAAATATTCATAATTAAACCTAGACATTGATGGTGTAATTACACGTTGAGACACACTACAATGAGCTCATCATCTTATTGAACTATCTGCCTGTAGAAACACAGTCTACATACGCAATATTTAAGTGAAAACTGTAAAGTTGATATTATTAGATTACAGATTAAATGTTTTATTGATATAGCAAAACTGCAAATTCGATAAAAACGTTTCAGTACTGCCAATTGTAAACATAACATTATGCAAATTAGATAAAATATTAATTTTAAGACTTTGATTGTTACTATAATGTTAATGTCATGTTGATCTACATTGCCCTCTGGTGATTCGCATATTATACTAACGCGCCCTCTGGTGCCACTTCGTGGCGCTAACAAGAAGCTCTCTGTTGAGTAACACTCAAACTATAATGTCACATCTAGCAACCTGTTCTCTGACAGCAGACAACTTCCGTTGTTAAGTGTCATGGTAGCATGATAACATCTGCCTGTCATGGTGGCCTAGAAATATGCCCCTATAAACGCGCCATCTGATTCCACTTCATCATCTCTCCCCTCCCCCTAAGTTAGTCAATCAGTACCTGTGTCTGAACGATCAGGATAACTTTTTATACCGCTTCCTGAGTTGACACAGTCTAAATCACAGCATGTATCGTAGTAATAATACTTGGAGACGGCTTGAACGGGTAATGAAAAAAAAATCTTTAATCTAACTTTAACATAACAGCAAATGTACAACGTTTCGGGGCCCGTTATGGCCAGGTGGTTAGGGCGCTCGACTCGCAATCTGAGGGTCGCGGGTTCGAATCCTCTTCACGCCGTAGGGGCGTTATAATGTGACAGGCATTCACACTATCCGTTGGTCAAAGAGTAGTCCAAGAGTTGGTGGTGGGTGGTGATGACTAGCTGCCTTCCCCCTAGTCTTACACTGCTAAATTAGGGACGGCTAGCGCAGATAGCCCTCGTGTAGCTTTGCGCGAAATTCTAAACGAGCAACACAACGTTTCGACAAGGTTTTATGATTACCCATTCAAGCATTATTTGTCTCAAAGTGGGTTCCTCGTCATCAAATGTATCGTAGTAAATTTGACACAGATGCACGCTCTTCTAACCTTTTACTGCAGAGTTTTTCATTGGTCAAAAAACATGTTAGGGATATTTGAGGAGAATTCAAATGAAAATTAATTCCATGACAGTAATTCAAGTCAACAGATAGTTTCCTAAGTCAGACATACTATATTATTTCTTTACTGTTACTTTCTTTAACATTATTCACGAGATTGTTAAAATATATCTAATGTTATAGTTTATAGTTATATTTATTATTATTATACTTCTATTATATTGATTGTTTTGCATTATTAGTCAAATAAATCTATTTAGGACTAACATAAATTTCCTAAGCTGGCTGAATCTCATGACATGCTATTGGGATTAACAGCGAGGGTAACCAACCTTCATAAGTGAAAACATAAGAAGAGTATAGTTAACTAGTAATTTGTCCTGTGATAAATTACTCTTGTTATCTGATTCCGAGCATATTCTATAGTAGCTTTCATTTGATATCTATTTTCTAAGCTTTTCCTCTGTAATAACTTGCTCTTTTTACCTATCCTTTGAGCTTATCCTGCAATAACTTTCATTTCTTATTTATTTTGTAAGCTATCTGAGCTAATCCTGAAATAATGTTAATATGTTATCTGCTTTCTAAGCTTTTCCTGTGATAACGTACATTAGTTATCTATTTTGAAAGTTTTTCTGGGATAGCTTACTCTTCTTAGCTGATTCTGAGCTTATCTTGCAATAACTTTCATTAGTTATCTGTCTTGTAAGCATCTCCTTTAATAACTTATGTTTTTATATGCAATTTTAAACTAGATGATCACTCACCCGTCTTTATATGGTTGTTCCAGTTCAAAGGAAAAGAACGTTAATCGCAATGTCTCGTAAGGTTTGCCGACAAACTGGTAGTTACATTGGAGATTGTCTGGATATTTAGCGGGAAAATTCGGAGATGAGAAGTTTCCAACTTTGCTTTGTGTGCTGTCGAAATGATACATACAGCCATCTGGAACACAGAAAATGATGCATTATTGCAATTAAGGTTTCATGAAAATTAACAGTAAAGACCATACTCTCGAGTAACAGTCCATACAAATTTTCTGTTTTGCGGTTTGCAATTTTTATGGGCGTTTTCAATTACATATAAGGGAAGCAACTGTTCATGTCCTAAGATAACCTTTCATTAATCATGAATTTAGGTAACTTCCGTCCAGGACAAGGGTACCTCAGGTAGTCAACAATATATTCCGAAAAATATGGAAAGCAAGAGCTCATGAAAAATGTATACAACATGTTTAAATGGCAAATATCTAATATTTATCACTCAAAGAAAAGTACAAAGCCCATCAGACAAACACTTCACATGTCAAAAGAAAGCGCCAAGCATTTTATCCTTCAGAGCTTAAAGTAGGTTCTTTGTATTGTACAAGACATTCTGAAATTTCCTTTTTACGTTTTAAAAGATTGCACCTAGATACCCCGTGAAGAATTTAGAAGACTCAATAGAATAATGATACACTTTATAAATTTTGATTATTTGATATCCACACTAAAGAGCTTTCTTAAGTCGTCTGTCACTCATGTTCAGATAAAAGCTCGTTCTTCATCTGAGTGCTCACATGTGGGTGGTGAACGTTTTTCTACACAGATGTTACAAAGAGAAAAAAAATTAATTACATCTTAAATAGTGAGGCAGATAAGCCAAAATCGCACACTTTGTGACAAAAGCATGAGGTTTTCTACAATGTTTCTCTTCACTATATGAAACATATACAAACACAGAACCACCTTAGCTCGTGCCTCTATTGACCTTTTAGTAATAATCATCTTTGTAACACAATTTTCAGATTTCGCTGAAAATGGAATAAGTTATTCCGAAACGTTCGAACTTTGTAACTAAAATGTTTTATCAACCGTCTTCATCTTCATTATTGAACTTGTCAAATAATTGATAATATGTGTTTCTATAAATGATCGATAAAATGCTTAAGGAATATGATTTTTTGCTTACTATCTCAGATGCATGTCATTAATGAATCTATAACAACATAAGCAGATGTACATATATTTAGTAATATAATAATCACTTAAATGACACAAGTGCTCGGTAATTTCAACCATGTATGAGTTTGGCTTTCTTTGTCTAAAGATCATAAAATGTGCAAGGTCATGTATAGCTTTCTTGGTGTTCTCAATGGTAATGGTAATCTTTTAAGATAGAAGTACCAAATACGGGTAAATTCCAAATGACCTTGACCTATATTTTAAGGTCACCAAAGGTCAAAAACACTATAAATTTACAAGTGCTGGACTAAACTATACTGTTTTATGTGCATGTTCAGGAGATGCTAAACAATAAGTATTTACAGACAGTTTGTGTTTATTCAACCATGTCCTTTTTGTACACATAACTGAAATTGGCAGATGATATTGATCTAGGACTTAACCTTGAACATCAAGGACACCTACTTGTCACAAAAATGCAGGAATTCCGTCAGAACTGTTTTATGGTACTCCACGAATCTCATTTAGTAAATAGTACACAGCCCACTTCAACAATACAGCAGGTTTGGAATTTTAGCCCCCCAATGGTACAACGGTATGTCTGCGGAATTATAATGCTAGAAACCGGGTTTTGATACCCGTGGTGAGCAGAGCACAGATAGCCCAGTGTGTAGCTTTGTGCTTAATTGCAAACAAACCAACAAGCTTTGGAATTTGAAGAACATACTACCTTTTATCTTTTATATTTCAAGGTCAGAAGTATGTATTACCTTGAACTTTTGTTTCACAAATCCATGCAACTGTATCATCATATAAAGTGAAATTGCATTTTCTCGTTTTATCTGAGTGTACAGATCAAAGTTAAGTGACATAAAAATATCCATTCATCAACTAGTTAGGCTAAACTTAATTCTTAATGTCTAATGAACATAAATTATTTTGTTGTAAAACATATTTTATAATTCTTTGTTTGAAGTTAAGCACAAAGCTACACAATGGGCTATTTCTGCTCTACCCACCACGGGTATGGAAACTCAGTTTCTAGTGTTGTAAGTCCGCAGACATACCGCTGTGCCACTGGGAGCAAATTGTATAATGGTAAACACTGTACATTAAATGTGATATAAAACAATTATACAATAAATCAATACTTAAAAATAATCGAATCATAAAACAAGAACATCAAAAATTAGATTTGATAATGTATGTATTAAACACAAACAATTGTGAAATAATAATAATATATGAGATTTGAAAATCATATTATAATGTAACTGACTCGTGATAAATTCAACATTGTTTTCACATAACGTTACAAAAAGAGATACAACATTTTTTGTAATATAATAATCAAGTCGAATATATATTCTATAAAAAATCTCACAACATTTAACTTTTATAGTTTATCGATTCTTTCACTTTACATAATGTTACAACACACTATACGTGTATTCATGATATTCTATTTCTCCAGTTTTGTCCAGACATGTTCATCTGAGTAAGTGTACAATTCTTACATACTTTCTACTCAATTAGACTCCATGAACTGATTATCTACATTTCTAACAAATGTGTTTAACCATATAATACAAGTCTCTATGTAGATATGCTATCATTAATGTATGTAAGCAAAATCACAAACACTAAATAAGACTGCTGTCACCCATACTAAAACATTTATTCACAAAACTTCAAGTATTAGATAGGGGATCATGATCTTAAATCAATGGTTGACTGTTAATATTAAAAGTGAAAACCTCTTCATCAGTAGATATGTACAATCATAGCTTTCTCTTTCTCAGGATGTCATGATTCTGAAAAGAACCTTTTACAATCAATTGATTAAACAAATACATTTTCTTCAGATGAATATCCCTCAGCTTCTCAATTGTATGGATGAAAAACATCATTTGAAAAACATGATGCTGATTTCTCAAGTATAAAACACAATGAAGCATAAGAATTAGATCCACAAATATACTATTTACAAAAACACCACAAATTTTAGTTTATAAAAATACTGGATTGCCTCATTTAAGTAAGCTTTTATACAACATTTGTACGTTATGACCGTATTACTACTTGTTCAATTCAGTTCAGCATGTAAGATTTTAATATCGATTATAAACGAAAAGCGTTAGTGTATAATTTCTGTATTTTGCTGAGTTCATTGTACTTTACTACAAAAATACTTTATGCTCAATACTCAGTAAGATTAAGCTGTGCCAAACATACAGCAATCAGTTAAAGGATCAGATTTTGTCAGTATACCATTATTGTTAATTCACGTACAAAATGTCACTTAATTCTACCCTGTTCAGACTAAAGATCACTAGATACCTATCTATCTAGCTTAGTTTTTAAAACAAATTACACTCTATAAATAACATTTCGAACAAGTATGTTTGGACATCTTATACAAGTCTTCATTTATATTTATATAAAATTAATTAAAAACGTTCTTGACAAAATATTTTAATTTTGTTGCTATTATTACTTCTGATAAGAATATTACTATATTTCAATATAGTAATATAGTAATTTAGCACTTTATTATTATATGTCTTTCACATAAAAAATAATTTTTTAGTGAAGTATTTTTAATAAAATAAGATAAAGATTTGTCCATTAATATGTTGAGTATTTGGTTTGAATAGTTCCTTGTGCAAAGTAATTTTCATGTTAAAATAATTTTTCTCATCTCAAAAATCTCAAATTTCCTTTGTGTAATCCCTAAAACCTCCTAAATGCATTTAAAACGTTTTTTTCTCAATGAAAACTCTATAGTTTACCTGTTATTTTCCTTACCATATCTCAAAATTGGATCTGTCAATTCGACCGTCCTCGTAACCACACAAAATTGAAATAAACCTAAATTACCCTTTTTTCTTTCTAAAATGACTTCAAACTGTAACATGAAACTACATTCTTTTATACCAAGTAGATCTAAGTTAATAACAGTATACAATTATTTATGATAAAATTTTATTGTTTTATTGCCCTTTGAACCGTGTTTAACTACTATCCGCGCTATTATAAGTCGTAAATCACTCGAGGAACGTGCACCTCACGTTACTCTATCAAAGTACATTACACACGAGCTGCTCGTGTGCGTGTCTCTTGAACCATTTTAATTATATTGTTATTATTACTTATTTTACCTTATCTAGCCTTAAATAACTTTAAAAGATCTATATTTTTTATTTACTTTTAGAATAATAAATATAGAATAAATATAAAAAACAAGAAATAAAGTATTTACTCAATCTTCTTTTTTCTTGCTGTCGGGTTTCATACTAATTTTTCATACTACAGATAGTAATACACTTGATAATTATTATTTAATTAAATAATGCACCAAAGAATATAGACTAATAACATGCAAAAAGTAGATAAATCCACTTACCTCTCAAAATGTTACCGGCTTTCTAACTATGCAACATGAGCCATTACAAATTCATTCAAGCTAGTCGTGAACTTTCCCACGGGAACGAATCTTGTATTGTGAGTAAAATTGACGATATTCTGTTGAGAATACAATTATGCAATATGTCATTTGCTAGATGAAAACCTTGACTTTCTATTGGTTATAGGTAATATATAATTAAAAGTAAGAGAGAACTATCAACGAATTGTGAAAGAGAGGATGTGAGAGGTGGGTGTGGCAGGAGGGGTCTGATTTGCTATTCGATAGCTCTGTAACCAAACAAGGCTATAAAAATTATGGTCTGTCTGAGCAAAAACGAACTTAAATAGAGTAATTTACATTTAATTTTGCACATTTTCGATGTGTGATGAATAAAATAGGGATGATGGCATGCTAAGACAAAATGTGTCACGTGGGTCACACTAGTGGAAATTCAGAATTTTTAAAATATTGCCTTGTAGAATTAAGAACTTAAAACTTGTATACTATTAAAATATGGATTATTAGCTAAGATTTTATGCTATTCTAATTGGCATAACATAAACAAAAATAGTTTAATAACATTTTGAATGTAAGACACTAAACCATTGTGTCATGCGCAGTAAAGGGCGATAGGGTTAAGTTACAGTCATAAACATTTATGTTCATATATTAAGGAGCCAATGACGTTTTGTAGGGATGAGACAAACATTATCACTCTTGGAGTTGTTTTACAATCATCAATAAAAATGTTCTTTTTGTGGAAAATAAATGCACAATGTGGAGCTTATTGCCACTGCCAGAGTCAATTTGCATTGGCAAAAAGAAAACTAACATCAGGGATCAGTATTTGATAGTAGCCTTGAAGTCTCATGCCAAGATTGTCTGAGTATACATGGTCAAGGTTCCATAAAATGTACACAAAGCATTCCAATAGTAGGTGATGAAGTTTCCCTTGTATAGTATACAGAGTCCAATACTTATGTCCAATTTACGCTTAACATATAATGACTTTCTTGAGTTATAGGACTGTCCCAACACATAACAATGAGATTGATCATGTTTCTTTGTAAGTATTGTTGCGTCAGCGAGTCACATGACCACCGTGACGCAACGTTTCTAGAACTATCATGTACTTTGGCGAATGTTCAAGTTCTTACTAGAAATAGGGTATGCTGGTATATAAAAGAGGGGAATGTAATGTGTGATAGATAGTGAGTAATTGAACTGC
>NW_013666865.1:36049-39330 GCF_000517525.1 Limulus polyphemus | reverse complement strand
ATCAATTAACAAAGGGAGACGTAACAATATCCTTTACTGAACCTTCTTTAGTTTGGGTTTCAAATTTGAAGAGGTGTAACAGCAACTGGATATCACCTCTATTGGTGAAAATTTTTTCACTTTTAATGTAAACAATGAACATTAGAATTAATATATTGTTGATTTTTCTTGTAAGCTTACTGTGAAATATTAAATTTTGTGAATAAATGTTTCAGTATGTGTGACAGCAGTCTTGTTTAGATTTTGTAACATTGCTTACATACATTGATGATAGCATATCTACATAGAGACTTGTATTATATGGTTAAACACATTTGTTACAAGTGTGAACAATCTGTTCGTGGAGTCTAATTGAGTAGAAAGTATACAAGAATTGTAATCTATGTCAAATGTATACATTGAACATGTCCGGACAAAACTTGAGAAATATAATATCATGAATACATATTTAGTGTTTATCATTATGTATGTAAAGTGAAAGAAATAATAAACTCTGTTAACTGACTTTTAAATTCAGTACTGTACAAAAGCTTAGTAAAAGGTCGTGATGAGTTAGACTAAATATTCAATAGAGATGATATGTCACCATTGTTTAGAGATTATTTCTATCATTCACATTCAAGATTAATTATCTTCAGGTAGAAATGAGAAGAACACCTATATGCTATTAGTTTCAGTCATAAAGAAACAAGCTCTCAACAAAGATGTGTGAAAATCTACAGAAAGATAAGATCATACTATTCACAATATTAATGGTTAAATGTAACTAAACCCTAGCAAAATAAATTAACTTATAAAGCTAAACATGAAGTTATTGTATTATTTAGATTTCAACTAGGGTAAATAGATGTTATGCAATATATTAACTCTAGACATGAAGTGAAATTATAGAAATAAATGTTTTACATTAGGGAATGCAAAAAGTATGTGATGTAAATTAAATACAGAAGCAAATCCATACTCAGTACATAAAATGTATACTAAATCAATACTTACAAAACACAATTGACTGTACTAACTGTCTTGTTCAATATGTATAAAAATGAAACATTATAGGTTATAAAACTTTTCTCAGGATGTACACCAATGAAAGAAGGGAAACTACAAAACTAATGTAAAAGTACAATTGTAAAAAGAGGAATTTGTAAATTAGACAAAATATCATTTTTAAGGCTTTGATCGTTACTATAAATATGATGACGTAATAAAACGTTGAGACACGTTGATATCGATTCATCTACATCACCCTCTGGTGGTTCGCTCGCAAATTATCTGCGCTGACTACCACATCATCATCCCCCACTCCTCTAGAAACACGCCTTCTGCTGCCACTTCATGGATGTAATCGTCTCTGGTGCATGGCACTATGACGTCATCGTCTCTACCCCTCTCATACCTCTGAGGCACCGTTTCAGCGCGCGCGTACTGAGTACACCTTAATATATGGACGAAACTACAAAGTGTACACATTTCAAAAATATATGTCATGGTGCCACCTGATATTCAAATATCTTTGTTGTGCCAAAGCTTGAGTATGTAAATCATAAATATATATATATATATAATAACTTGTCTATTTGTGAACAGTTTATCTTGTATATATATAAACTAACGTTTTAGGTTGAACCTTTGATATAAGTTTAAACTACTTATATATATACATATATATGTGTGTGTGTGTGTGTGTGTGTGTGTGTATGCAGGACAAACCAGCTTCCGGCTTTAAAAATTAGATATTTTAAAAAAATTTGATACTATTTTAAAAGTAGTTGAATATACTTAATCTTTTGATGTGTAGGTAAAACGAATTTAGGGTTGAGCAAACAAAGTAAGCTTTTAATTTGGTTAGTTTTCTTTGCAACCTCAGAGAGAAGAAAATCCTTCTTTTTTGCCTAAATTATTTCTGGTTTTAAATAGGACCTTCAAGATCAATTGTGTGTATCCAGTAGGTCCGTAATAATGGAAAGTTGGCCTCATAATCATTTTTCAACTGAGATTCTCTCGTGATCAAACTCATGTTGTACTTCTTACATTCTAACCTTTTACAAGCACATATCATTTTTAACTTTTCGAATATAACAAACCAATTTCACATTACAGAAAAAAGATTTAATCAAAATCTCCTTTGCTGTCTTCATTATTAATTATTCTATTAAAAATTGTATAGAACATTCTGCCCTGCGCCTGTATCACTCATAAGCACAACTCACCTATAAGGTAACTGTATCACTCATAAGTACAACTTAGTTATTTTTAGGCCTAAGTTGACAGAGTTTGGATTTTTGTTTATATTGCATTTGCTTTTAATAAATAACATAAAGATATCAGTTAATGAATAAAATAACATGTATTAATAATTAGGGTTAATATTTCAATTACGATTATAGAGGAATGTTTTACCGTGACTTAAAATTATCAACGTAGCGTCACTTCAATCTTTTGGCCTAAGTTGAAAAAAATGTTACATAGAATAGTTATTAACCAAGAAAAATATAATGAAACGGTTTAGGTATTAAAGTAAGGTTTATCGAAAGAATAGAATTTAAGAAAGATAAGTTAGGGTTCTTGAGTTGTTTGGCAAGTAGAAAATAGGCTATAAATGTAAAATATAGAACATTTATTGATTTTTAAAATCAATGTGAAATACAAAAATAAAAAGTAAGTTAAAAGTATTTTGATGTGTTGGAATCGCATACGCATTAGACGGATCCTATTACATAGCATAATACGGTAAAAAAATCTGATATTTCAGAATTAAGAACAAACTCTCAAAATAAAACACGCAATACGTCTTGCTTCTAGATTTCAGATACAAAATAACTTTCACGATACGTCAAGGCTAATCATTTAAAACCCGGGACCAAATATAAGACATAGAACAGATCATTAGCTTATATAATAAGTAGTCAAGAAATTAATGTTGCGTTTTGGAACACTTTTATTAGCCACCCCCCAAAAAATGTACCCCATGTATAACAGTTAAACGAACCACCTAAACGTCATATTAGTGTAACCTATATAATGTGTAAAGTTATATGAACTTTGACAGAGTTGCATTTGCAACTGTCACTATAATCCCTTATAGTGATGGCACATGACGAGACACACATTCGGCATGTAATGCTGTTGAAATACAAGAAGGGAAACAACGCTTCTGTAGCCACAAATAATATCAAAGAAGTTTATGGAAATGTTGTTTTGAACGTTCATAAGTGTCAACGATGGTTCAGCAAATTTCGTACAGGTTGACTTTAGCCTTAAAATCTGTGATGGCAGGGCTG
>NW_013666865.1:23483-35445 GCF_000517525.1 Limulus polyphemus | reverse complement strand
GGAAAGGTGTTTTTCTTCTCCACGACAATGCACGTCCACATGTGGCACGTTTAACGCAACACAAGATTGTGGAGTTTGGTTGGGAAATTCTCCCCCACCCACCATATTTACCAGATATGGCACCACCAGATTACCATCTTTTTCGTTCGCTGCAACACCATTTTAATGGGAAAACGTATGCAAATGTAGAAGGTGTTAAAGAGGACATCGACATGTTTTTTGCTTCAAACCCAAGTGATTTCTTTAATCAGGACATTAGCAACCTGATCGCAAAATGGAAATACATCATCGATAAGAATGGAGACTATTTCATTTGCTAAATGTTTTGTTTTGATGTATAAGTTGTTCGGGGTTATTCATCTAAAAAAAAAGCGACATTAATTTCTTGACGACCTGATACAATAGTTATTGCAGTTTTAGTTTAACTACATGATCTTCAGTGTAACTCAACATTATATTAATCTTGACTTGATTCCAGTGTATTTATTAAAGTCTTGTATAATAATTACACATATCTATTTAGGTTGTATGGTTTGTACTGAAGCCTTAGTATAATTACATTGCCAAAGTACCTGTTCTTACTATACTATTACTTTCATGGTTGTTTTGTTATATTTAATACGATTTTCTTAATGTTGCTGTATTTTTCTATAAAAAAATACATGGTTTCATTATAGTATTACTAAATTCTAGGTTGCCATTGTAATTCTGTGTAGATTTTGTAATACATGCACTAATATTGATTATATTTTATGGTTGCATTGTATTCTTATTATTGAATATTATTGTGGGAAATTAAAATAATATTTTACATGCATCTGAATTAGTTTATTATTTGTTAAAATTTCGTATTAAAATAATCTGTCTTGTAAATGATTTTTGAGAGAAGGCACTGTATGCATTCAGTGTCGTTTGATAACATTTGATGTAAACAGTAAACATTAGCGTTATTTGAGGAAATCGTATATACTCGTTTTATCAGTTTTAGATTTTGAAATCAGTTTTGATTAAGAGATATTTAGCACAGTAAGTGAAGCAATTGAGAATCCTATAGTTTCTTCAGTGAGTCAATCAAGAGTGTAGTATCAGAGAAACAACTTGATTATGTAGCCTAAACCTCTGTAGTTAGGTCTGGGTCTAGTATTAGAGAAATAACTTGATTATGTATCCTAACACATTGAGTAGTTAGACCTGAGTTTGATATTGTTTGGGTTTGGTTTGGTTTGTTTTGAATTTCGCAGTAAGCTACTCGAGGGCTATCTGCGCTAACTGTCCCTAATCTAGCATAGACAGATTAGAGGAAAAGCAGCTAGCTTGTCAACACCACCCACCGCTAATTCTTGGGATACTCTTTTATCAACGAATAGTGGGATTGACTTTGACTGTCCTTTTGTAACGCCCCCCACGGCTGAAAGGGTGAGCATTTTTAGTTATGGAAATTCGAACCCGCGAGTCTCAGATTTCGAGTCGAGCTCCATGCCAAGCTCGTATTATTTGGGAACTATTTTGTACAAGTGGCTAATGAACCAGTTATTCAAATCAATACACACAATATTTATATTTTATTTAATTTTATCAATATAACAATTTGGTGTCAGAAGTGAGATCTTCCAAGTTCGTCTTTTCAAATCAAGAAACAAGAGATTATTTGAGGTATTTCAACACGACTACACCAAAGAAGCAAGCATTAAGCATGCGGGCTAAAGCAATAAAAGCTGCAGGAGACCAAAAGGAATATCTGCCAGCATGATTGAATTAATTAATGCTGCAAATAAACCAACAGAGCTCAAGGGGTTTGCTGTGTCAATTTCTTAGGAAGGTAAAAGTGAAGAGAGCTGAAACCAATTCTCCTGAGATTGAGATGGTAATTTATTGTGACGCCACCTGGTTCTGGATTCAATAAAAGTGCAATTGTGTAGTGTAGAGACACCATCATGCGAAATTGCCAGATGAAGTATTATTTAGACGTATTATGATGCCACCCAACAAGCAATGTTTTCCTATGGTTTTGGCATATTTCTCAAATAACGTACAGAAGTTGAAGCATGGGCAAGGAACTGAACAGTTTAAACTGGTAGATATCATAGACTCCTCAGCAGAATAACAGAAATGACAGTCAGTCCAACCAGTAACATTAATTGGATACCTTCCAATATATCTGCAGAACTTGTAAGAATGATGCTGTATCTATTTTTTATCAAAGGAGCAGCAACAATTGAAACCTCTACTTAAAGCCAGAGTGGATATTTACTCCTAAGGATCAAATGACCTATATTACATTACAGAACATCATATTAATCCGGGTAACAAACAGTTTATTAGGCAATCACCAAGACGACTTCCCTTGGTTAAAAGAAAGGAAGGTGAAAATATTGTCCAGGGATGTGAAAGGTGTTAAAGAGGATATCGACATGTTTTTTGCTTCAAAGCCAAGTGATTTCTTTAATCAGGGTATTAACAACCTGATTGTAAGATGGAAAAGCATCATCGATAAGAGTTTCATTTACTAAATGTTCTGTTTTGATATATAAGTTGTTCGGGTTTTTTCATCTAAACAACATTACTTTCTTGACAACCTACTACAAGTTAGCTACTGTATGTGATGTTGCTACAAATCAGTAAATTAACTATATAGTACAGCCATATAACCCGCCTATTAGCCAACGAAATCTATATATTGAGTTAAAAAAAGAACTAAAAACATCCAAAACAATCTATATACGTAAAGCAGAAGTGCTATTTACGCTTCTTGTCCAGCTCAACCAGATCTGTGAGATTCATTGTTCGTTTTAATTTCTACTATGCCTCTACCTATTTTTACTATGATATTCTACTGATCTGCAACAAATATGGCATGCAACATTTAAAGCACTGTTGGGAAGTGACATAAGGAGATTTAAGTTTGGATCTGACCTATCTATGTATAACCCTTGGAGTCTACCATGTATTCTCCGTGCTTATCTGTAGATCTCTACGAAACTTTGAACGCACTCTTAGAGCATTCTGGGAAATGACATGAGAGGGAGAAGTGGATCTTGCCTTCTGTGTCACACACCGGGATACCTATGTCACCTCGTACATTGAAGATAAGTTGGAAACATACACGATCAAGACTATCAACCAACTAGAGAGTATACAAGTACAATTTAGCTATCAACTAACTAGAATGTATACAAGTACAACTTAGCTATCAACTAAGTACAGAGTATACAAGTACAATTTAGCTATCAACTAACTAGAATGTATAGAAGTACAACTTAGCTATCAACCAACTAGAAAGTATACAAGTACAACTTAGCTATCTACCAACTAGAGAGTATACAAGCACAATTCACATATCAACCAAATAGAGGGTATACATGCACAATTCGCATATCAACCAACGAGAGAGTATACAAGCACAACTCAACTATCAATCAGTTACCGTTTATATAAGTATGACTTACGTAAGAGTAAAGTTTGGATTTTACTATCGCTGTTTACCCATTGTTTGTATTAGAATTTTCTGGTACTAGTTATGTCTTACCCTCGGTGTATTTTAAACTTCACTAAATCCTGTACTTACAGACCGGAGGTAAGGCAGCTAGTTACACTCACCACCATCTCTTGAGTTACTCTTATCTGACCGAATTGTGAGTTTTGACCGTCACTCGTATAATGCAACCATAACACCAAAGTGTGGAGAGCGATACGCGAACAATGAATGCGTGTATTCACAACTTACCTATTAACATATAGCTACAGTTTAACTATAGATTGTTTAAAAACTTTAACCTCAACTCCTGTATCGATAAAATATATTACATGATACATATTTAGATATCATTTATTAACATATAACTCACCTGTCAGTTGAATTAGAATGAAAGAGTATGTAATAAAGAGGGCGCCACGTAACTGCATTGTTGTGTCTAGATGCATCTACAAAAACACAAAAAAATTCATCAATGAAAACATCGATTATATTAGAATAATTTTTAGTGTTGAAGAGGATGTAACTCTATAGTCTATGGCCTGCAACATGGTATTAGGTATGAAATTCTTAAGAAGACAATAACATATCTTTACTCATTTTTCTTAATACGTTATCAAGTAACTTTATTTAACACATCATTTATTAGTTCTATTTAATAAATCGTCCCCTGGTGATACAATGTCTACAGATTTACAGATTCGATTCCCCGCGGTGAACATAGCAAGTAGTTCAATCTCGCTTTGCTCTAAAACAAACAAATATACAAACTTTAAGAAATAACCTATTACATAATTTTAATGGAATATTTTCTAATTCTAAACCATTTAAAATATTTTTTCCAAGTCCAACCTTCTTTTTCTCTACTCAAGGGTGAAAATACTTCGCAGTAAATTGTAAGCCTGCAGATCATGGCTGACAGGTGTAAAGTCGACATGTAATCATTCGAAGAGAATTACTGAAACCAATCTGTAAGTAATTAATAAGTCGTCTCTGGACACTTCAATAATGTTTGTTTTGTTGCTTTTATCCTAGACCCCCCTCCCCTCAGCGGTAAGTCTGCAGGCTTACAAAGCTAAAATTCGGGTTTCGATATATGTGGTGGGCAGAGCACAGAGAACTTTATACTTTATAATAAAGCTAGAAAGAAACGACCTTTAAACTTCAAATAGCTATAAGATAAATTTTATTCCCGTTTATTCTAGAGTTCTGTGTATGATAAACATGTGCCAACTCAAAAATTAACACCGTGACAATTGATGCTCAAAAGTTGGAATTCAGAACACAACTTGCTCATGAATCTCTTCACTATGGTAATTGTATTTCCACAATTATATCACTGTGTCTATTAGTTATACTTTCTTCTTCATGAAAAGTCTGAATGTTTTAGCTACATTTTCAATACATCTTTTCTCCAAATTCACAACAGCTAATGAGCTTATGCTAGAATGTCAGACACGAACAACTCGTTAATTTATGACATTTAATTGAAATGTACCGGGATCTACTCACTATATATTAAGAAAATGATCATCACTTGTTATTGGGGGTATCCCTGTGTCAAAAGAAAGCCGCCTCAGTGAGAGGTCGTTATGTAAGTGGAGATCAAAGGATGTTGCCTGAGGGTTACATAAGTATTACGTGCGCTTTGACAAACGCAAGTTATCATACCGCCTGAGGGTGTGTTGCTAGGGCCATGAAGTGGCACCAGAGGGTGCGCCGGGAGTCCACGAGCGAAATGCTAGAAGGTGACAACATGACATCAACTTTATAATAACAAGTAAACTCTTAAACCTACTTATTAACTTGCTTAATATTGTGCTTACAGTTTACCTTTATGAATAATACATTAAATCTGTTATTTTAATCTAATTAATTTTATAGTTTTCGCTTACATAGGCGGAGAATGATTCTGTAGGTGGATAGTGTTACTGTAGGCATATGATGCTACTAAGGACAATGTTAGCATAATTCGTGGGATCATCTATTATTTAATAATATATTACCTTATTTCCTAGCATACTTTTTACAATTATCTGTCATTTTATGAATAAAACACTTCACTAATTCATTAGTTCTAAAGTGTTCGTTTCCATATTTAACTTGCAAGAGAGTTTTTACTGTTTCTAGAGCTGGATAATGCTAGTACCACATTTAACGAACTGGTTATAGTTGTCGCTTCTATATCTAATTATAATTTTGGAAATTTCTGAAGAGGGCGGATTTTTCGTGATAACATCTCTAAATATCATGCAGTGGTATAACATACAATCTTACTGTTTCACTATCTTAGCTTTATGTTTTAAATATGTTATTCCTCTAAACATATAACTATGATTTTCTATTGTTATTGACAAATATTTCATTTTATACTAGCTATTTTATAGTTTTCATTTATATAAGTTTTACAAAAGCTGACAGTGCTTCTCTGGGCGGACGATGTTATTATTACAAGGTATTACTAAAGATAGTGTGACTTTAAGCGGACGTTGTTATTATTACAGGGTCTTACTAAAGATAGTGTGACTTTAAGCGGACGTTGTTATTATTACAGGGTCTTACTAAAGATAATGTGACTTTAAGCGGACGTTGTTATTATTACAGGATTCTTACTAAAGATAGTGTGACTTTAAGCGGACGATGTTATTATTACAGGGTCTTACTAAAGATAGTGTGACTTTAAGCGGACGTTGTTATTATTACAGGGTCTTACTAAAAATAGTGTGCCTTTAAGCGGACGTTGTTATTATTACAGGTTTCACTAAAGATAGTGTGACTTTAAGCGGACGTTGTTATTATTACAGGGTCTTACTAAAAATAGTGTGACTTTAAGCGGACGTTGTTATTATTACAGGGTCTTACTAAAGATAGTGTGACTTTAAGCGGACGTTGTTATTATTACAGGGTTTTACTAAAGATAGTGTGACTTTAAGCGGACGTTGTTATTATTACAGGGTTTTACTAAAGATAGTGTGACTTTAAGCGGACGATGTTATTATTACAGGGTCTTACTAAAGACTGTTACATATGTCAGTTTTTATAACACAAATTATCCATTATTTGACAAAGTTATGTATGACAGTCAATAACTCATCTTACATAATTTTACAATCATCATCCTGAAAAGCTTCATAAGTTGATCGCTACAGTTTAACGGATCTATGTTAACTATTATTATTATTGTAGAAAACCTTTGTCGAGAGATTGCTTTTGCTGACTGAAACAAACAGTATATAGGAGTTATTTTCGTTTCTCTCTGAAGATCATTAACCCAACCGTTTTACTACAATTAAATATAATAAATGAATGACTTACTGATTAACCAATCATTTTGCTATTATAGAAACTATATAAAACAGCCACACTTTCTATAGAACATTCAACTGAAGTACAAAACATACTATACAAATAATATTCATAAAACTTTGTGGTTTTAGAGTACAGATATAAAAATAGTTTCTCTTGCAAAGACGTACTTTCTTATCTGACTGAACTCAGCTGAGGTGATCTAAATTCAAGTCTGCTAAAAGTCTAAACGTATATCACAAAACAGAATCTCTTAAAAGGTCAACAACTTTAAAAGGTCTGTAATTAGAAAGTTCTGTAATACCCTTCCCTCCCTCATGCATGTATATATAGCTTACAAACTACTGATTACATTAATTGTTTATAAGCGATTAAATTAGCACTATAAAACAATAATGAATTAAATATCGCAATACCGTTATCGGGTTCTTATTCATTTATATATATATATATATATATATATATATATTATTAGTTTGTAACCATATGCACGAGACATGAAACTTTCAAATTTATATATTTGTTGACAAGTCAGAAATTCTATTTCCATATTTTTTTGAACAAGTTTATGTAGACTACAACATATAAAGTTATTAGATAATCAATGACACGAATGAACTTAGTTAACCAACGTAAATAGTACTTTACAACAAAATTATTTTACGCTCACTACTGACTAAGGTTAAACATACAGCAATTGGTCAAAATTTCAAACAGGGTCAGTATACAAATACAGCTTAGAATATCTTTCAAAATGAAATATAGTTTGACTATGATCGATGTAGTTCTACTTTTAATATTTATGATATCTACGAAGACTTAAAAACTATAATAACTTTACAGATATGTGAAATGTATGAGATTTTCGATTACCACAAATTACGTACTCGAATGATAACAGAGTTGGTTGTTTCTGAGTAGTGTTGATAAGCTCAGTTACAAGTTCAGGCATATCAATCTACAAAAAACAGTCAAATTTTTATTTTAATTATTAACAAGCATTTTATTACATGTTATATTGTTCACTGATGTTTCAGACTCAGAAAATGTAGTTTTTTAAAACTAACAGATTTTTGAAACAATTTTATGGTAACATGAATCTTTTTTTTTTTCACCTAAAAAATCAGTCTTCCTATATATCAGACAAAATATATTGATTTAAAATATTGTCTGTTGATCTTCAAGTTGAGGTCGATTTTTAGATACTTAATGACCAGTTTCACACACATACAAACGGTGTGGACTATTTCAACATATTGCTGACACATCCCAGCTGACGGCATGTTGTATAAGACCGAGTGACGTATTCTCCTAAGACTAAAACAAATAATACTTTTGTTTCTACAAAACTAAAAGACAAACCAAGAATTCCGTTTTTATATCTTTCAAAACTTCATTTTATATACACTATAACATTTGAACTAATTAGTTTAACAAAGTCTGTCTGTTTGTAATTAAGCACAAGGCTACACGATGGGCTATCTCTGCCACCATGGGTATCGAAACCCAGTTTATAGCATTATAAGTCCGCAGACATACCGTTTTGCCAATGGGGGCATTTACCAAAGCATCAAATACATTTTTTCAAATGAAAATAGTTCATAACCAAAAAAAGAGTTGGCAATCGTAGTCATAAAAGGACCTTTAGCTATAAATCAAGTGATTATTCTTCAATTATTTCAAAATAGATATTTCCTCACGTGGATTTTGAAACTGTTCCGGTAACATGAATTATCTTTCAATTAAAAATTAAACAAATCGTCAGTTACAACTCAATGTTTTGTGATGTTCTTACATAAAACTCAGTTTTAATTATATCCTAATTTACTGTCTTTAGTATATGTAAGTAAAATCTCAGACATAAGTAACACATACACTGAAACTGAACAAAACTCCAAGATACACTAATATAATATTTACAAAAACTTGTAGCTTTAAGTGTAGCTTAGTCTTTGAAGAATATTAGCTTCTAACAACTAATACAAGTCTCCATATATATTTCATATATAAAACTTAGGTTTCATCATAGTCCAATGTACTGAAATTAATATATGTAAATAAAATCACATATTTAAAAAGCACACTAAAACATTTATTAAGAAAACTTCAAGATATACTCGTATACTATTTACAAAAATATCTTAGTTTATAAAATACTGGCCTACAATTCAATGTAATAATCATTGTGGCATACACTTGTTATAGCATGTTATTAGTCAAATAGAATAAATCACCATAAACAAAGCATAAGGGACATTCACCAAAGTGATTCCAGCTAATGCAATCAAAGAATGTTTTTCCATTTTAGGAACTTTGCAAATAATATTGTGTACTTGAAATTCATTACTAAATTGACTGTTCCCTTGTCTTCTCGACTCTCTGAACGAATTCTCATTTGAAAAAACATGATGCCAATTCCTTAAGTATAACACATACTGGAACATATAAGAATTAGATCCACAAATACATTATTTACAAAAACTACAAACATTTTATCTTACTAAATACTGGATGGTTTCATTTAAATTACATTTTATAAAACTTTTGTACACTATGTCCCTGTTACTCCGTGTTCATTTCAGTTGAGCATGTAAGACTTTAATATAGATTATAAACAAAATGTGCTGGTGTATAATTTTTGTATGTTGCTGAGTTCATTGTACTTTACAACAAAAATATTTATGCTTTCTACTCAGTAAGATTAAACTGTGTCTGACATACAGCAGTGAGTCAAAGGTTCAGATTGTGTCAGTCTACAATTATTCGGAAAATATAACTTATACTCACCTAATGTTGACAATTCACTAACAAAAAGTCATTTAATTCTACCCTGTTCAAATTAAGGATCATATGCTAGATAATTATATGTCTAGCTTAGACTTTATAAATAATATTTTCTTACAAGTATGTTTGGACATCAAATACAAGTCTCCATTTATACTTCATATATTAAATTCATGTTCATCATAGCCCAATATGTTGTAAGCAGAGATCATTAACATATGCAAGTAAAATAACAGACTTATCACGCATAATGAAACATTTGTTAACAAAACTTCAAGAATCAAATATACGAACATACTATTTACGAAAAACTACAAACATCTTAGTTTTTAAAATCCTAACCTATAGCCCAATGCAATGATACCTATGGTATATACTTATTCTATCATGTTATTAGTTAAATATAATAAATCACCATAAACATAACAGAATGGCCATTCCCCAAAGTGATAAAAGTTTGTTTATTTTAGAAACTATACAAAACATATCATGCACCTTGAAATCCATAATAACTAAATTGACTGTCCCCGTCATGCTGGACATTAGATCTTGACCCTCACATAACATCTTCCATATAGCTTAAAACGGACGTGTTTCACTATACCTAATATGCTATCTTAAATATATGTATGTTTCAGTATAACACATACTGAAACATTTAGTAACAAAAGCTCAAGATACACTAATATATATTACAAACACCTTAGTTTATGACATTTTAGATTAGCTCTCACACAAGTTTTGTACATTATATACTTAATCATGTTTACTTGCAATAAACATTTTCACTTTTTTATTTGGTTTTATGCCTTCCTTTGTTCAGAGCTCCTTATTGGTTAAATGGTAAGCTAAAAATCGGATTTTCATTCCTGCAATGGGCACAGTGTAAACAAACTTATTGTTCAGCTGTACACTTAAAATAAAAAAATAACAACAACCTTTTCTTGAGCTTTGCTGTGAAACAAGTGTTTAAATTAGTTATGTTTGCGAGTTTTCCATTTCAATCAACAGAAAAGACCAGGCTCATGAGTGTAGTATTGTGCTGGGCTCTCCTTGTGCCAGTAATCTCGTTTCTTTAACTCAACCCGTAGAAAGAACGCTAGGTTTCCACCGTTGAAACCAGGCAATATTTTCGTAAAAACTCAATGTCCGACTAGAATCCACTGAAGCCAAACAAATTGCAATATTCGAACTTTGTAAATGTTCCAGGTCAAATATCTGACGTTTTCCGATTGATAAGCGTTATGAAAATCACAGTTATATATTTCGAAGTTTATAGCACACTGATTATAGCAAACTATTAATAGACACTCTTTTTGGCGCGTCGTGTTGGTTGTATTTATAAGCGTGGGAAGGTTTTCTAGAAAATTCAGATCACATAACAATACTGAGCTATATTTAAACGTTTGGGTATATAGATATATTGTTGATTCTTACCCTCGAGAGTCTTCTACAACTTTGGAGAATAGGCGGGAGTTTCGCAATACATATCTAACACTATAAGCTATGTATGTTTTTAAATATAAACTTAATCTAAACAACGCCGATATTAAAATAAATACATAACAACAAATTCTTTACGCCCAGAAACACTACTAATAAACTTTTTTCATGTACATGAAGCCTTCAATTCATAATTTATTTGGATTTCACCACTAAATTATAAAACAAAAGCCTTGGCAACAATTTAACCTTTAAAGCACAAAGCTAGTAGATAATATTCAACAGTGTTAATTTTTATCGTCTAGACTTTATACACTGAATAAGGGAAATCTGAGCTGGTTGGCTCACTTTTTTTTTAATTTTGAAATAAAAGTTATTTTGACTAAAACCTTCCTCTATTATGTAGTAAAAACATATCACTTATTTTTTGCTAATTTATTCAGGATTGGATATAATAATCTGTGTGTCAGATTACCCTGGATATGAGGCAAATTGACACACGCTATATGGGAAGTTTACACGGATGAAATTAAATCAAGAACACTTTACTTATATCAGTATACTTATTGCACACTTAAATAAATTAAGTAAAAAACAATTTTACTGTTTTTCGCCATAATGCCTACACACACAGAGTTTGAAAACCAAAGTTCAGACAAATATATCACAAGAAAATAGTGGGGAGTGAGCGCAATGAGAAATGTGTAAGAATTTCTATTAATATTCGTTAATTTTCTTCAGAATTTAAACATGAATTAAATTTATCAAATATATTTAGATGTGTTTGGGCTATATAAATTTTTGTTTAAAGAGTATGATATATATATGCAAAATCCTCATTGTGAGAAACACCCAAAAGAGGCAGGAAGAAAATGGTATCCAGAAGTTGCCCTGGCCGAGCCAATCTCCTGACATGAACCCCATCGAACACCTCTGGGCCATACTCGACCGGCAAGT